>NW_005843849.1:7168-25230 GCF_000455745.1 Alligator sinensis | reverse complement strand
TGGTAAAGTGTTTCTATGAGTCCCATCTCATGGAGCAGCAGAGAACACAGTCAGATGAGTGCCCCCACCTCAGTCTTGACTGCAACAACAGCTTCATTCAGCTATCTCCGCTTGTCCATGCTGGGCAGAAACCACACCGCTGTGCTCAGTGTGGAAAGAGCTTTCGGCAGAGGGCTACTTTGGCCCAGCATCAGCGCATCCACACTGGGGAGAAGCCCTATCACTGTGGGGACTGTGGGAAGAGTTTTGGGCACAGCTCTGCTTTTGCCCAGCACCAACGTATCCACACAGGGGAGAAGCCCTTTCACTGTGGGGACTGCGGGAAGAGTTTCAACCGCTCCTCCAACCTCCGTGCCCACCAGCGCCTGCATGCCAAGGAAAAGTCACATCCGTGCTCAGAGTGTGGGAAGACCTTCAGTAGTCCATTGCGGCTCCGCTCCCACATGAGTCTCCATACAGGGGAGAAGCGGCACCCCTGTTCAGATTGCGAGAAAAGCTTCAGTAGCCCAGCACAGCTGAGCGTCCACCGGCGTGTGCATACGGGGGAGAAGCCCTACCAATGCGCAGAGTGCGCAAAGACCTTTGCCCGCCCAGACCTCTTCCAGCTCCACCTGCGCGTGCACCGGGGGGAGAAGCCATACCACTGCCCAGAGTGTGGGAGGAGCTTTGTACGCCCGTCCTTTCTTCGGGAGCACATGCGCCTGCACACGGGGAACAAGCCCTACCAGTGTGGGGAGTGCGGGGCGAGCTTCCACTACCCCTCACAGCTGCGCATCCACGAAAGCCTACATACTGGGAAGAAGCCCTATGCCTGTGCGGACTGTGAAAAGAGCTTCAATAGCCCAACCCATCTCCAAGTGCACCAGTATGTGCACACTGGGGAGAAGCCGTACCATTGCGGGGAGTGTGGGAAGCGCTTCAACCGCCCAGCCTATCTCCGTGTACACCAGCGCATCCACACAGGGGAGAAGCCATGCCTCTGCAGGGAGTGTGGGAAGAGCTTCAGGGATCACTCTGCTCTCAACAAGCACCAGCGAACCCACCGGCCAGCCCCTTGCCATTGACATGGGTTGTCTTGTGCAAGCTCTCACATCAGCTCCCTCCCTACACTCTGGGGGGGTTTACAAAACACTAAATGGTGAAGAGAAAGTCACTAGGGATTCATTATTGACTCTGTCTCACCAGACAAGAACAAAGGGTTACCACATGAAACTAGCGGGCAGTCAGTTTTAAAACTAACACAAAGAAGTTCCCCCCCCAAGCATATCATTAAAGCGTGGAACTCATTGCCACCAGATGTGGTGGAAACTGAGAGTTTAGCCAGATTCAAACAGGGATTGGACACATTCTTGGAGGAAAGGGGCATCAGGAGCTATTGAGCACAGGGGTTAGGGATACAGCCTCTGAATCAGAACTTCCTAGACCTTAAATTGTGGAGGCTGCAAGTGAGAGGAACAGTAGAAAAAAACCCTGATCATACCCAGTACATTCTCGTTTTTAGTATCCACTCTGCTGCTGTGTGACATAGGAGATTGGGCAAGATGGACCTGTGGTCTGACCTAGGAAATGGCAATTCTTATGTGCTATAAAATGGGGTTGGGGTGAGGTTTGGTACCTGACCTGAATTCCCCCCACCTTTGCATTTTGCCGGATTTGCATTGGCCTTGAGAATGTGAGTGTTTTCCTGGGAGTCTCCTAAATGTGTTGTAGTTGAGGTTTGGGCCCACAGCAGAAAGTGGGCTCAGGTCTGTTTTTCAGGGGCTTGGCTTCTTCCAGGTTGATTGCTCAGGAGTCTTGTAAATGTTCTGTAGTTGGAGTTTGGGCTGCAGCTGGAACAGAAGAGACAAGTGGGCTCAGCTGTGTCAGGGGTTCCTTCCAGCTTGGTTGCCCATGTTGTACTTAAGGGTGCCCTTTGGCATTGCCCAAAGCAGGGATAGAGAAGCATTCTTTTGCTTTGGGGAATTTAGCACTGGTTTTGTTGGGGGAGGGAGAAGAGTTAGGGGTGCTTTTTTGGGGAGTTGGTAGAGGTGTTTTGTTTTTTTTTGTGGGGGGGGACAACTGAAGCTTCTCTGCAGGAGAGTTGAAAGAAACACTTTGGGGAGGGGATATGGGATCTCCCCTGAGCTTGAGGCAAGGTTCTGCAAATGGGCGGGAGGGAGGGAGTGTCAGGGATTGTAGGGATGGGGTTCAGAAAATGTCTTGTATCTGGATGGGCATTGCAGCTGGGAGGTATAGTTGTGTTGGCTGGGGGGGTGGTTAATTGTGTGCAGGGTGATGGGGAGTTGGGAGTTCTCACATGTTGTTTGGGGAGTCCTGTTTTAAGGTAAGCCTCACTGAGACTTTTGACTAGGACAGGATGTAAAGGAAATCAGTAAAGAGCTGGAGTCACTCCAGCCAGGCAGGGGGTTTTCCCTGCAAGTCACTGCCTGAAATTCAGCTTCCCCAGGGAGAGATTCCGGCTGCCTGCTCTATGGAGTGTCCACAGTGCAGTGATAATGTCAGTGCCCTTGTGTAGACAGCCTAGGGCAGCAGAGGAGGGAGCTGCACCACTTTCCTTGATGATGTGGGTTGAAGCAGACAAACACTTCTCTGCCTTCAGGCACTTTGCTGGAACAACTGGGTCAGCTGGAGGATGGGAAATTCCATATCCCTACCTGACCTAACCATTCTGGAAAAACATCAATGTCTCCATCACCTGTTCCACTCTTCTTTTCCCTTTCTAATTGCCTTAAAATACTCCAGATGATAACCTGCTACTTCCTCAGCACCCCTGACACCCCTGAAGCCCCTCCATCATCTTCCCCTCTTTCCCAGCATCCCTGATTCTCTTCACAACCCCTGCTCCTCGCACCCTCAAAGTCCACTTAAGCCCATCTTCCTCACTGCCCCCAGCACCCCAACCATTCCTCCATGCTGCACCTCCCCACAGTGAGCTTGGCCTGAGTGGGGTGAATAGTTTCTCAGACTCAGGACCGAGCACGTATAGGGAGGATGTGGTGTATGCTTGTGGACACATTATAGCCCTTGCCATCTCTCCTGACCTTAGCAGAGGAGAGTAGAGTGGACATGGGGGTTGGATTGGTACAGACTGGGGGAGAGGCTTTGCCTTCTGTAGTAAGAGCACAGCCTCTACCTGGGATCTCTGGAGCATATATTAACTTTTTGCAGCAGCAGTACATTGGCTACTGTGGTTCCCCTGCTTTACCTGTGACAGGTTTAGGTGTGATGTCTTGTGTTTGGGTTGATGGTAGTTCTACAAAGCATTTAGATGATGGATTTGTATAGGATGGTTTGGATAGAGATGACCCTGCCTCAGGCAGGGGGTTGGACTAGATGTGACCTCTGGAGGTGCCTTCCAGCTTGGCTTCTTTACAATCCTATGATATATGTATATAAAGAAATGTTAGGAATGTATCTGGTGGGGGGCGGGGGGAGTAGAACCACTTATGGGGAGACTGGGATTTATTTGAGGTATCTGTGGGGAGCAGGAAACTGCAGAATGCATAATCTTTGCAGTGATAGGTTTGGATTGGTGTCGCAGTGTGGATGCTTGGGGGATGGGGAGCTCTAGGGGGTCCTGGTGTGGCTTCAGAGGCCATGAAGACTTGACTTAGAGAGTGGGAGGCATACAAGGATCTTTGATCACATTTGTAGGATTGGTTTTTTCATTGGGGCTTTTCTCTGCTGTCTTTTTTATCTGCATCCTCTAGCACAGACTTTTCTTCGCTCCCCCATTTTTTCTCTGGGAAACATTTTCCATGCATCTCCTGGCTGTTTCTTTGGCCAGTGTCAGAAGCATCTTTTGAAGAAATTCACTTCAATCTTTGTTACAGATACAACGTGGTGTGCATATTGGATTCATTCATGCAGGATCCAGTCCTAGAACTCAAGGGACAGGACAGCTCATGGTGGGAGAGAGCAAAGGGCCTATTATCGCTCAGTTGTGCTGAAACTTTGAACGCTCATTTTTATTTCTTCTGTGTTTCCTCTGAACAGTTTCTGACAAAATCCTTTATGGCTAAACACTTGGGGGTATCATTTTCTTTTCTTTTTCTTTCTTTTTCTTTTTCCTCTTTTTTTTTCTTTCTTAGTTTCTTTCTTTTCTTCTTTTTTTTTGGGGGGGGGGGGTCCCAAAGAGGTCGTTCTTTTAAAAAGATGAAGAAGCTTTCTTTCCAGACACCATAACCCAGAATATTGGAAAAGGTTCAAACGAGATGCATCGATTTTTACATTTGTCTTTCTTGGGAAAATGAGGTCCTTTTCATTTTATCTTTACCAGAGAAATAGTTCCCTGAAAACTAAATTGAAGAACAATCATTGTAAAAATCAATCGTCATGGATTGCTTGTCTAAATATCAGAACTATGCGACCCAAGGTACCATGTTCCATAAAACAGTTTTTTTTAGACTCCAAAAAATTTAGATGGAGAAAATGCTGGGCACTTTTACTTTTTTAGCAAAAAAGAAAGCTCTACTTTCATCCCCATCAGGGAAAGGGGCAGCCAGGAGGCGGGCCAGAAAGGGACACCAGGAATTGCCCTAACTGAGGAGTGTGCTGGGCTGAGGGGAGCTATTGCTGGCCTGAAATTGCCCCTCCTCTAATCACAGCTGTTTCTGCCCCATCCCCTGCTCCGCCCCCCACAGTGAGGGGGCAGGTGGGGAGCTGGGGCAACTGCCACAACTCTGTCCTGTCCCCCCCAGAAGGAAACATACGGTGGGGGGACACTTCCACCCCCAGGAGAGCCTGGGGTATTATTTTCTACTCTGAGAATATTTTTAAACAAAATCTTCCCTTTGTTTTGCTGCCCCCTTTTCAGCCTTAAGGGGTTAACCATCACTGTGAGGTTATTTTCTAACTGCCCCCTTGTGAGAGTGCTCCCTGGGGAGGGGGGTGGGAGGGCAGTTGGATGTATATCTTTACCTCAGGTGGGAGCGGGGTAAGAGCCTCATGCTGGGGGGACACCAAGGGAAATGGCTCCCCCGTGAAGAGCGGGGCATCCCTTGCAATGGACCTTAATATCACGGGTCTGCAGACAGTCCTAGGCTCAGAGCCTACAAAGATTATTTCTTTCATGCTGCCCCTGACTGGGCCGAACTGGGAGGACCTGGAGCTTTGTATCCAAGAGAGCATTTCCTGACCCAGACAGGGTTCACTGCTTTGGCACGCGTGGGTCTGCTCATCCCAGCTCCGTTCAGCTCAGCACTTTTCCCAGTTCAGGCCCATGCAGTATGCCCCAGCCTCTTAGCCATCAGAGGCAGGGACCCTCGTTCAAGACATGGCCCAGCCTCCTCACCCCCATTGTCTGGGGCAGCCCACTGCTGTGGGACCCTGCTGCTAAGCGGGGGGGCAGGGTTGCCCATTGTCCTCCCAGAGAGCCATGGGTCAGGACACCTAGTTCCAGCACCAGATACAGCCAGCTCTGAGGCAGGGTGGCTGAGGAACGGCCGCATATAACACTGAATGGGGAAGGCTTGTCCTCTGTAGAGGCAGTTAGCTCTGAGGTAAGGACACTGGGGAGCAGCCGTCTATAATGCTGCAGTTAGGGCTTGCTAGCTGTAACGTAGCTAGCTCTAGAGCAATACAACTGGGGAGCATATGCATATAACAAGGTGCACTGGGAATAGCCACATGAGGATGCCACTGAGATGCAGCCAGTAGGGCTGTGCAAAATTTTGCTGGCCGTTTCATTTTGACACTTAAGACTCATTTCGAGGACAAAACAGCAAAATTGAAGCGAAATAAAGGCCGTCAAAATAGCTTTGAAACAAAACAAGACTAGTTGAAACGTTTCAACCATAGCGCTGGGGATGGGAAGTCAGTCCACAGTCCATGAATTGCTCTTGCTATCCCATATCCAGACCTAGTTCTGGAGCCATGCAATGTTCACAGAGCATCACTTAACCCCAGCCTCTTTTGAGCCCTGCTCCACTGAGACCAGGCTGACAGCTCCCTTTTCTCCACTGGGTACCACAATGTGGAACAAGATCAACTTGCACCATCCCTGCCCCTCTTGTTGCTCCATGGCTTTGTGACGCAATGACTGGTGCGTGGCCTTCCTGCCTGAGAAGGGCATTTAAAGGCTGTGATGGATGTTACAGCCTCCAGGCCTATTGCTGCAGTTCTTAGCCCTAAGATGACTGGGGGGGGGGGGGATTTTATCAAGAGAAGCCAAAGCAAGTTCCTCCAAACTAGATGACAGCTTACTGAGATATTATCCATCAGACAACATGACACAGAGCAGCTATATATAGCAGAAAATACACAGATGTCCTCACTGCCTGGTCATGAGGTCTCAGGCCCCCATGGTTTGAAGCAAGTTCCAGGCTCCCATCCCTCTGCCTTGGTGTGAGAGAGTTCAGGTTCAAATCTCTGTATTCCCACCCATTTATCTGAGAGAACGATCTCAGCCAATGGACCAGGGAAACTCAGTCATGACTTGTGACCATTATTCTTTCCTGGGGTCTTCTTATTAGCATGGGGCATTATCCCTGGCCTGTGTATTTCAAGTCCCTTGAAACTATCCCTTACAATCCACTTCTCTGACATGCTTATGGTTATGAGTCAGACTGTACTGCAGATCACAGGGTCTGGGAGGAGGAATGTAGTCCAGTACAGCAAAAAAAAGGGGTGAGGGGCATTCAGGACTCCACAACACAGTTTAGTCAAAAATCTTTTATTTACTGTCAATCAGGTGGTCGGTCCAACTGATGGGATACAGGCAAGAGCACACAAGCCTAAAGCTGTCCTGAAAATAGGTATCTTGAGACATCCATTACTTCTTGATTCATCCTACTGCACAGTCACACATTTGTATGCAGCTAGATAATATTCCTTTCTCTTCCCAAAGAATCACTGAAGAGCTCAGCACCATAGATGGAGAAGGAAGTCGAGAGCAAACACCAAGCAGAGATTTTTGCTGCATTCCAGCAAGGAACAAGATCCCAGGGGTTGCCTGTGGTAGACAACTGCTAGTTCAGAGGCAGATGGAAACAATCTGACTGCAGGGGAAGCTGTAGGTTCAGTCTTAGGTTGCCCTAGCCCTTGGCAGCCACTCTACCAACCTCACTGGATGCTGTGGGAAAGCTTTGGAATCTAGACACATGGACACAAAAGGAGTCTTTACACATGCTGGGGGGAAGAGCTTTTAATTAAGGTGGCTCAACAAATTTTAAAGCACCCCTGCTGGCATTTTGAAATGCAGGGATGCTGGATACACATGATGCCAAGGCTGCTGGTACACTCTAATCAGAATGTTCCAGCTGACTCATTAATTGAGTCTACTCAATCTGCTTGATTGATCAGACTCAATTAACTGGGTCTGCTCCAATGAATTCTAATTAAAATCAGTTGGAGCAGGGGTCAGGTATGTGTACAGGTACATAAATACACTCCAGCTCTGCCCATGGTGGCTTTCTCTACAATGTTTCCCATTGGTCTGGCACGGTCAGAGAGACAGGCTGAGATCCTGAGTCTCAATACGTGGCTGAGACAATGGTTTAGAGAGGAGGGGTTTAGGTTTCTTAGGAACTGATGGACCTTTTGTAAAAAGGGGGAGACTGTACAGGAGGGATGGTCTCCACTTGGGCCAAAATGGGACCAAATAGCTGGTGTGTAGCATTAAAGAGGTGATAGAGCAGCTTTTAAACTAATACCTAGGGGAAAGCCAACAAGTATGGAACAGCACACGGTTCAGATTGTCACTTTCTATAAGTGAAGCCATAAACAGTGGGGATAAGAAATAGGGAGGGAATACACAGATGAAACACAAAGACCAGCATGAACAAGTACATTTACTGAAGAAAAGGTCACATACAAGTATCCAACCAGGCAACAAGAAAAAGTATGTGCACCTTTAATGCCAGAAGTCTTAAGTTTCAAAATGGGGGGGACTTGAATACTTAGCAGTAAATAATGATATTGACATAGTAGGTATCTCATAAATATGGTGAAATAGGGAAAATAAATGGGATACTGTAATACTAGGATTCAAATTATACAGGAAAAACAGAATAGGTTGTAATGGTGGAAGAGTGACATCTACGTTAAAGACTGCATCAAATCAAAATTATCAATTTTTCAATGGATAAGAGAGGTACCACAGAATCTCTAAGGATGGAAATTCTGGGTTTCCATAGAACAAAAAAAAGTACACCTGGGATATCCTATTGATCTCTAGACTAGGATGGCAGCAGCAAGCTAAAAATGCTAAGGGAGTTGGGAGAGGCTGTGAAAGCGGATGTTAATTATCCACAAATAGACTGGGTCTGTCTTTCCTCAGGCCAGGATGCAAAGACCAAATTGCTTAATGTTATAAAAAACTGAGTTCTGGAGTACTAGGCTTGGAGTCTACAACAAAGGCCACTCTTGACCCAGTCCTAAGTAGTGGACAGGATTGGTGCAAAGGTTTAAGTGTTACTAAGCTACTCTGCAATAGTGACTACAATGCAATTGGACTTGACATCCACATCATCCAAGGGATGTGAGCAAACAGGGAACAATAAACAGGACAGTTTGCAAGCAGTTTGCTGGAGGCAAGAGGAAGAAGAGCAGGAGGAGCAGGCACTGGATCCTGCTCCTGGAAAGTAAGTGATCTTGGTCTGTTTGGTGAGCTGGTTGTTTGGGCTGGGGCCTCTGAGCAGTTGGCGAGTGCTGCTCGCTGAGTGATTGCTGTCTGTGCCTGTCAAAAGCCTTAATAGGGGGGTGGAACCAGCCCAAGCCAAAGAGCAGCTGAGGAAAGCAGCTGAGGGACAAGGGAATAGGGGAGTACAAACAGGGCAGCTTGAAAGCAGTTCCCAGGTTAGTTTGCCACCCCACTTTTTGAAAGCCTTTAGAGTAAGTTTCTCCTTTTAATCAAGAGTAACTAACCTAGATATCTAGCTGGAAAAACTTAAATAACTTAAATAATGTAGCATTTATATCTTGGCTTACATTTCAATACTTGAGTTTCTTGTTTAATATGTAGCTGCCATTAGGGCAGAGTACTGTTGAACAACAGATGAATCCACAAGATCTACATGTTTAATCAAAGGGAACCAATTAATAAAAGCATCTCTAAAAGACCAAGCTAAGTTTTTATCACTTAAAGAAAAAATGCAGGTAGAAGTTCAAAATGGGCACTACCTAGTTCATTGTACCAGGTGTAGTATGTATATATAAATCCCCTTATAAATTCATGGTGCAGCCACACTTTGAATACTGGGCCTGGTTCTGGTCCCCACACCTCAAAAACGAGATAGAAGAACTAGAGAAGGGCAACAAGGCTGACTAGAGGTTTAGGGGGGGGGCTTCCATATGAGGTGAGACTAAATAGGTCAGGTCTGTTCATTTCAGAAGAGCTTGAGCAGGATATAAGGGTTTTCAGAATAGTAAATGGTGAAGAGAAAGTAAATGAGGATTTATTATTGACTCTCTCACCAAACAAGAACTAGGGGTCACCACATGAAACAAGGCACTCAGTTTAAAATGAACAAAAGGAAACTCTTTTTTACCCATTGTGTAATTAATTAATTGTAGACTAGGATCAAGGTGTGGCAGGTGAGAAAGTGAGGTTAGAATGAGAGAGCTGGAATAGAAGTAAAGTGTGATCATCAGTAAACCAAAAAAAACCACTTAAAAAAGTCCACCATGCCAATATGTAACTTTAGGAAGGGAAATTACATAAAAATGAGGAAATCAGGAAAAAAGGAGTAGTAAAAAAGGTAAAAAGCCTGCAGGCAGCTTGGAAGCTGTTAAAAAAAAAAAAACCATATCAGAGGCTCAGGAATAGTGTATACCACAAATCAGGGTACCAAGGGATTCAATAAGACCCCCTGCATGGTTTAATAGGAGAGTTAAGGAAGCCATTCAAGACAAAAAGTCATCCTTCAAAGAAATGGAAGGTGTGCCCAAAAGAGGAAAACAGGAAAGCCCACAAACTGGCAGGTCATGTGTAAGTGTAAAATATGGCAGGCCGAAAAAAGAAAAATTGAGGAGCATCTCAAAGATGCTAAAGTTAATAATAATAAAAACTTTTTAAAAAAATACTTCAGAAGCAGGAAGTCAGCTAGAGGGTCAGTGGGACCATTAGGTGATTGAAGTGTAAAAGGTGCACTCAGGATGATAAGGCCACAGCAGAGAAGCAAAGCACCAGTGTTTACCACAGAAGATACTGGGGAAATCCCCATGCCGAATCAATTACAGCATGGAACTTGTTGCCACCAGATGTGGTAGAAGATGACAGTTTAGCAAGATTCACCGAGGGACTGGACACATTCTTGGAGGAAAGGGGCATCCATAGCTATTGAGCACAGGAATAAGGGGCACGACCTCTGGATCAAAACTTCCTAGACCTTAGAGCCTGGAGGGTTCAGTGGGAAAGGAACAGGGGGAAGAAAACCCTGGTCAGACCCAATTCACTCTCCCTTTCCACACTGCTGCTGTGCTGGGCAAGATGGACCTATGGTCTGACTTGGTATGGTTCATGGCAGTTATGATGTCCTTAGGTTCCAGAAATATTCATGCTTTCATGACCATGAAAGCAATATCTGGACCTTTATCAAGAGGAGGGGAAAAATCTCATGATTCTTATGTTACTCCTTTGCTTCTCATCTCCAGGGCCAGTACAAACCCAGCACCTGGTGAATGGGGAAGTGGTGGCATTTCAGGCTAGGTGTCAGGCTTCCCTTTCCTGAGAATGGCACCTGGGACTACAGGTACATAGGGCATACTGAGCACTGCCCTCTCCGAGATGGGGCTTGCTTGTACCACAGCAGCAGTCTGAGGTTTGCTGGGCTTACAAAAAGAAGCCAAAATGGCAGCCCTTGTCCCTCAAGGAAATATTCTGGGAGGGAGGATTTGCAGCTGATGACCCACAATAGAGTACAAGATCTGGGGAGGAAAGTGAGGAAAAAAACTGCCAGAAACTGTCCTGTGTGAGTCACAGGGATCTCATCTGTGGGTGCGCTGGTGCTTGGTGAGATCTGAGCTAGACCTGAAGTGCTTCTTGCACTTGCCACAGCCATATGGCTTGTCCCCTGTGTGCAGATGCTGGTGGACACGGAGACTGGATGGGTGGGTGAAGCTCTTCTCACACTGAGTGCAGCGATAGGGCTTCTCCTCAGTGTGCACACGCTGGTGGGATTGGAGGTTGGACAAGCGGGTGAAGCTCTTTGGGCACTGAACACAACCATACACCTTCTCCCCTGTGTGCAGACGCTGGTGGGACTGGAGATTGGACAGGCAGGTGAAGCTCTTCCCACAGTGGACACAGTGATGGGGCTTCTTCCTGGTGTGCAGATGCTGGTGCACTCGCAAGTGGGATGGGCTGTTGAAGCTCTTTCCACACTCCAGGCAGCATAGCTTCTCCTCACCATGGATGTGCTGGTGCTGGATGAGAGCAGAGCTCTGGCGGAAGCACTTCCCACACTGGCTGCAGCGGTAGGGCTTCTCCCCAGTGTGGATGCGCTGGTGTACTTGCAGTGGGGAGGCTTGGTTGAAGCTCTTCCCACAGTAGCTGCAGTGCTAGGGCTTCTCCCCTGTGTGAATGCGTTGATGGATGCGGAGTTGGGACAGGGAGACAAAGCTCTTCCCACAGTCCTGGCAGAGGTGGGGGCGTTCACCTGAGTGCATTCTCTGGTGGGTGATGAGACAGCATTTATATCGGAAGCTCTTCCCACAATTGGCACAGGGGTGGGCTGTCTCCTTCCTGTGGGTTGCCCCATACACCCTGAGCTCCTCTGGGTCCCTGAAGCGCTCACCACACCCCGTGCATGTACATAACACCTCTCCACTGCCCTCGTGGCTCCTCAAGTCTCTTTGCCCCTTGAATCCTTCCCTGCACTGAAGCTCAATTGGTCTCAGTCCACATAGCACAGGAAACTGGTTTCTGGCTGGAAACAGCTCTGAGGTGGCAGGCTCTTCAAGCAGAGTTGAACAGCGGCCTTGTGGTTGTCTTCTGGGACCTGCTGGGAGAGAAGGAAACTCAGATTAGCCTCAGTGCTTCTGGCCAAGGGAAAGATGTGCTATTCTCCTGTGTCCCAAAGCAGGGTTGGGCCTTGGCAGTTGGGTACCCAGTGAAAATAAGGGGTCTAAATTCAAATAGTCCCAATGCTGGGATGGAGGAACTAGGGTGTCCTCTAGTTCCCTGGTGAATTTTGGGTCGAATTTCCCAGTGGTTCTGTCCAAAACTGAAGCTGTATCTGAATGGGGAGAACAATATCACTTCAGACCTCTCTTTTATACCCTGATCATCCAAAGGCCCAAGTGACTCCCTGAAGACAAATATGGGATATATGTACTGGCATGGGATCTGAATGGCTCCATGCTCTCCAGAGCTGAGGGGGAGACCAGAAGCAACTTCTTGAAGCAAGAATGAAGCAGTCTAAAGGCTTGTCTACACCACAGACATGGTGGGACATGGAGAAGATGGCTGCCATCCTCTAGACCAAGATCTTCACCTGAGAGGCACCTTGGGGATAGAACCCGCTGCTTACTCTTGAGAACTTGATCTCTGGTAGTGCCGAGAATGGTACCTGAGGACATGGGTGCATGGGGCATGCAGAGCACTGCCCTCTGAGACAGACCATTGCTCTAGTACAGGCAAGCCCCAAGGGCAGATGGGCTTACAAAGAGAAGCCACAATGTCAGCCCCCAGGGAACTATTTTAGGAGGGGAGGATTTGCAGCTGATAAGCCAGATCTGGTATGAGCTCTCCAGCTCTGAGCTGGAAGGAGCATAGTTCTGCTTCTTACCTGCTTGTAGGGGAGGGTCTGGTCTGGTCTGGTTCAGAGAATGAGCCCACAGAGCACTGCTCTGCTAATGTGTCCTCTGTGTCAGAGGACTCCGCACCAGGACAAAGGTCTTGGGGGTTAACCTGCTCATGGACTCTTAAGTCTCAGGGTGCAGGGCTGCTGCCACTCAGGGCCCCAGAGATGCATCAGAAAGAGGGAGATTCTAGTGCCAGTCATGAGGAGTCTCTCACAGGGCATGAGTGTCTGTGAATGTCCAACTGTACCAGGGAGCCACGTGGTGGGTAGCAGAGCCCCAGCCTCTATAGCCCAGTCCCTTGAGTTTCTGTCCACCACAAGAACTGCCATGGGACTAGACAGGTCCCAGCATGCCCTTGACTGGAACATTAACTTTTCCATTGCTGACCAGAGATGGATATTCAGGCTCATGGTGCTCCATGGAGACTAAATCTGTGCCTAATATCAAAGCATCAAGTGAAACATTGGCCCTAAACCCGCATGACTTCCCTGGGGGTTGAGCTGGGCCCCCCTCCCTCCATTATGACAGTGACTCCTACCAAGGTACCTGTGGCTCAGTCTGCAAAAAGGAGGATAATAATAGGAGATATTGCTGAACAGGTGAATCTGGATAGCAGCCTCCTACTTAGGGGAGGAAGAAGGCAACAGTTGTCAGTGCCCACACCATTGAATAGCAGGGAATGGGAATACTCAGCTGCCTGGATGAGACAGATCAGGGTAAGCTCTTGGAGGTCAGTACATGAAGGTCAAGCTCAGGGCTCATTTCCAGGGGTCCAGCTCCCAGTCCCTCTGGTACTGAGAAGTGCTAAGAAGGTAGGGTTGGGAGAACTGACTTGACTCACCTGGGAACAGGCCCTCAGACAATGTGCTTTCTCCAGGGTCTTCAACATCACAGACCCAGAGCTCCACTTCCCCTCCCTGGATGCAGTTGATCAAGTCTGGTGTGGGACCTTGATATCCTGTGTGGGGGAAATGCAAAAAGGGCGGCTATGTCTGGTTACTCTCTATACAGTGTCCACCTGGGATTTGGTGAATGGATCCAATGGAATCAAACATTCTAAGTGGACTTGAAGGGACAGGAAAGATGGACATTTAGCATCAAGGCAAAACCACCCCAGACAGAATGATAGAAACAATCTGTAAACAGCATTTAAAAGCAAATTTGTTAAAGTTTTAGGACAACTAGAGTACACAACGCTAGACTTCAACATAACCACCATCCATCATGATATAGTGTTCAATCTGATAGTCCAACTCCTTGAAAACATTTCCCAGTTGCTCTTGAGTTACTGCACTAATTACATTGGTGATCCTAGCCCTAAGTTCCACCAAAGAACATGGTTTTGACAAGTAAACTACACTTCTAACACGTCCCATAAAAAGAAGTCCACTGGTGACCGGTCAGGTGAATGAGATGGCCAAGCAATTAGTCCACCTCTGCCTATCCACTTCTCTGGGAAAACGTCATTTAGGAACTGTCATACATTCAGAATGTAGTGGCATGGAGCTCCATCTTATTTAAGAATAAATTAATGATTACTTATGAAGTCTGGCATTGTATACTCTAGTTGTCCTAAAATTTTAATAAATTTGCTTTTAAATGCCGTTCACAGATTGTTTCCATCATACCTACAACCTAAGTTATTAAAGTTTAAAAGTGCATAAGGACTTTATGAAGACCCTGTACTAGGGAGAAGAAAGAGAAAGCTTTGAGAGCAAGAGCGATACACACACATTATATATTATATACACATATATACACACACACACACACACACACACACACGTGTGTGTGTGTGTTAGATACACAATTCAAAAGAAAGAGTTGACACATATATGGATACATCTTATATTGTTATCAGATTAACTTCAGGCCAAGAACTAGAAATGGGCTTATTCTCAATGATGGTTTGCAATGACAACTTTTGAAAGTGGAAAGAGTCAATGACAGTGGGATGACAATAGAACTTTATATAGGAGCAAAAAAGTAATTTGTTTCAGCAGTGTATAGAAAAGGATGTCGACCCACACGTGACCAAGATAGGTCTGAGGTGCCTTCCAAGCAAGATGCAGTGTTCTAAAAGAATGATTATGCAAAGACTTTAATATAGCTTTTACTTTTTAATTTCTAAACAGGGAACTCTCTTCAACTATTGTTATTCACTTTGTAAGCAGGCTGGTTTCCCCTCTGGGCTTCTTGGGGTGGGGCAGGGGTTAACTCCCTGAGGAATTTCTTAGCCAGTCCACACAAAAGCAACAGTCTTTAAACAAATGCAACTGGCGGGGCCTGGCCCAGACATGAGGGGACCCCTGTGGCTCTGGCCTTAGCAAAGCAGTTTGGCCCTTCCATGGTGGTTTTGCCCACCCTGTGTCTCTGCCTGGCAGCTTTCCTTCAAAGCTTGCTCCCCTGCTGCTCTTCTCTCTGGACTTTTCAATCTCCCCAGGAGCCCCTCCCCAACCAGCAGCCTCCTCACAGTTGGAGCTACTCAGCAGGGTTGGCTGCCCCCTCTTGAGGGGACAGGCCACCCCTTTACACTGTTCCCAGCAGCTGAAGCAAGTCCATCCCTGACCTCCACTGCTTGTTTCTGTATCTTGAGTGTGGAGGGCAGTTGAGGCCAGCTAGGGGCATGCTGTGTTGCACTGCGGAGCAGTTACAGCCTTGCCTGCACCTGCTGTATGGACTGGAGAGTCTGTGGAGATGAAGTAGGGCATGGGACAGCTTGGGACCCAGAGGGTGGGTGAGAGGGGACCAGGGGGCTGCACTGAGTTTAAATACTCTGAGGGGATGGGGAGGGCTTGGTGGGGTGTAAGGTGGAGCTGGGGCATGATGGGAATAAATCCAGGCAGAATGCAGTGGATTCGTGGGGGCAGTGTAGGATTCAGTGGGGCATGAGGGGGATGATGGGAGCTGATGGGTTTAGGACACCGTGGGGTGGGGCTGGGCATGGGAATATGTGGACTAATGGGGGACAGAGAAGAGCCAGGAGATATTTGAGGTGACACAGACAATGCATGAAGGGCAGTGGGGGGGAGGGTCACAACATGGTAGCATTTATACTTCCAGCGAAAGGAAAGAGGCTGGATTTCAGAAACATAGACTTCAATAAATTTAGGTGTTGGTGGGCAGGATCCCTTGGGAGGCAAGTCTGAGGGATGACATCCCTTGTCATGCATCCAAAGGTGCATCTCAAGCCGGTCCAGAGAGGTGATACTCCCCCTCTATGCGACTTTGGTCAGGCCGCAGTTGGAGTACTGTGTCTAGTACTGGGTGCTGCACTTCAAAAGGGATGTGGCCAGCCTGGAGAGGGCTCAGAGGAGGGCCACCCGCTTGGTGAGAGGGCAGCAGGACAGGCCCTACGAGGAGAGACTGAGGGACTTGAACCTGTTCATCCTCAGCAAGAGGAGGCTGAGGGGGGACCTGGTGGCTAACTACAAGCTCATCAGGGGGGATCAACAGCAAATAGGTAGAGCCCTTTTCTCCCCAGCACCACCCGGGCTGACAAGGAACAATGGTCATAAGCTGATGGAGAATAGGTTTAGGTTGGAGATCAGAAGGCAATATTTTACAGTTAGGGTGGCCAAAAGCTGGAACCAACTTCCCAGGGAAGTGGTCCTCGCCCCTACCTTGGGCAAATTCAAGAGGAGGTTGGACGATCACCTGTCTGGGGTCTTGAGAACCCAGCATTCATTCCTGCCTGTGGCAGGGGTCAGGCTAGATGATCTGTTCAGGTCCCTCCTGACCCTAGCTACTATGAAACTATGAGGGGAAAAGGAATCCAAGTGAGCTGTGGGAAGGGTGCGGGAGCAAAAACTATCCCGTTGCAACGGAAGATTAGGACCAATGTTCCCTCTAAGGTGTAGCGAGCCATGAGTGCACTGCTTTGATACGTTCCCAACCGAACAGGCCAAAGGCTAATTTATCGTAACCAAGCTAATTTATCCTTAAAATAGCCCTCCCTCTGAATTGAGATATAGATGCAAAGTGTTATTTCCTTCCAGATCTAAAGCCATTCAGAAAACAGCAGCTTATTCATGGGTGTAATTAGAACACTTGTCCAACTCATTACTAGAGTTAATGGTAAATCGAAGAAAGATTCAGCACCCCAATTCTCAGTAATTTGTGGATTGTTTCCATCTTGTGACTGGTGTCATTTCATTTTGCTGCTATTACAGATAAAGACCTTTTGCAAATTGAAACAATCCAAACTGGAAGGAAACAGCAATGAATGCTATCTGTACACTGCTGGGAGGAACGGTGTGGGAAAGGGCTTGCTAGTGGGGTCAATAACCATGTTCTAGTACTATATTAATTGTCTAGGCTCTTTGCTAGCTTTGCATTTTGGAAGCTCAGTGTTCCCAGCCTCTGATACCTCCTGTACCTGTTCCCCAGAGCTGGAGGAGCCCGTACCACCTCCCAGCCCCCACCCCAGTCCCCGTCCCGCCTTGGGGAGCAAGGGGGCACATGGTATCGAGGCTGGGGAGCAGAGCAGTTCCCCAGCACCAGCCCCCAGCCCCAGCCTCACCTCAGGGAGGAGCTGCTGCCTGCCCCACATGAGGAGCGAGGAGCTTACCTCCAGTAAGTGTCCTGCGCCGGCCCCAGTACCTCCGCCATGCTCTGTGCCCAGCTCCTCTCCGGGTGAGTGCACAGTAAACAGTTAGTGCGCGGCAAGATTTTAAATTGTGCACGGCTGCATACGTGCGCAGCTTAGAGAGAACCTTGATTAGAACATGCAACAAGAGACTAGCTTGGCTAGACGGCCATCTCCTAAACAAATGGAAACTCAAAAAAGGAATCCTACCAAAAGGTGGAAACTTGATCAGATTACTAGGGAAGAGTATAAGAGTTTTGCACAGATGTGCAAGGGAAAGACTGGGAAGGCCAAAGCATGACACAAAACTGTGGGGGGAAGTGGACACGCCGGAGGGCAGGGAACAACTACAAGCAGACCTGGACAGGTTGGACAAGTGGGTGGAAAACAACAGAATGCAGTTCAACAAGGAGAAATGCAAAGTGCTGCACCTAGGGAGGAAAAATGTCCAGCACACCTACAGCCTAGGGAATGACCTGCTTGGAGGCACGGAAGCAGAAAGGGATCTTGGAGTCCTAGTGGACTCCAAGATGAACATGGGTCGGCAGTGTGACGAAGTCATCAGGAAAGCTAATGGCACTTTATCGTGCATCAGCAGATGCATGACGAACAGATCCAAAGAGGTGATACTTCCCCTCTACGCTGGTCAGACCGCAGTTGGAGTACTGTGTGCAATTTTGGATGCCGCACTTCAAGAGGGATGTGGATAACCTGGAGAGGGTCCAGAGAA
>NW_005843849.1:0-6917 GCF_000455745.1 Alligator sinensis | reverse complement strand
GTGCTCTCCCCTCCCCTGGGGGTCTTCAAGAGGAGGTTAGATAAGCATCTAGCTGGGGTCATCTGAACCCAGCGCTCATTCCTGCCTATGCAGGGGGTCGGACTCGATGATCTATTGAGGACCCTTCCGACCCTAGCATCTATGAATCTATGATTTGAGATGTAACTGGCAAGGCACATAAAGGGTAATAAAAAGCATGTCAGAAGTAAGAGGAAGACCAAACAAAAAAGTGTAAGCCCCTTACTCAGTGCAGAAGGCAATTTTGTTATGGACGATCCAGAGAAGGCTGAAGTACTGAATGTCTTTTTTTCCTTCAGTCTTCACAAAGTCAACATAGCTGATGAACGCAGTTGACAGCAAAGATGGGGAAGGAGCCAAAGATGGGGAAGGAGCCAAAGATGGGGAAGGAGCCAAAGGAGCCTGGATAATGAAAGACCAGGTTAAGGACTACTTAGAGAATCTAGATTCTTATTCCCAGTGGTCTGTCCTGAGTCCAGTACTATTTACGGGTTAGTGATGCTCAGTACATTTCCCAGGCCATGTATCTGGTGGGAAATATAGATGGATGTTCCCCCACAACCCAACTCTTTTGCAAGACCCCCTCCACTGCTGCACTGTCAGGGCATGATCTCCCCCTGCCTATGGCCCTGTCACAGGATGGGGTCCTCAAGGATGGCTGTGTTACCCCTAGGCCCCCCTCGACCGTGCCAGTTCAGCCTGCTGGGCACCCTCTATTCTCGCCCGCCACATCTTGATGTAATTGTACTGGGTAGGGAGGCTGCCTTTAAGTCTACTTAGGCACAGTCCTGATGGACTTCCCTGAACCCCGTGGGTCCTGGACCCCTGGTGGGTCCCGTTGCAAAATAGATGTCCTGGGACACCCCAGCTTTATGGGGTGCATGCGTGGCTCCAACCACCCCTTTACCATGCCCCAAGCCTCACAGATGGTACCACCGTTGTCCTGTCTAAGCCTGGCTGTGATTTGGCCCCCTTGTCTTCTCTCTGGGCTCTCCGCAGCCCTGTCATTGTGCCCTCTCTGGCACCAGGGTCTGTGCCCCCCCAAATGCCACACCCTCTCTGGTGCCAGGGTCCCTATGCTCAAGTCCCAACAAGGCCTCTTCTTTCCCCAGATAACCTCACCCAAACCACCGGTGGTATAGAACAGCAAACAAAACACAAGCCTCTGGGCTATAACATTATACAAAAGGTCAGGGGGTGCTCTGACCCTTTAAAAGGATCCAGTTTCGTCCCTGGCACTAAGTGTCTAGTAGGCAAGGGTACCTGTGGAGCTCATGGAGCCCCCTTAGCCCTAGGTGTAGCATACCAGGCAGTTGCAGCATCACTGGGTACTTCGTCCCTGGAGGCTCCTTCCCCTCTGGCTGCTAGCAGGGAACTGCCTTCCTGGCCTCAGCCCTGGGGTTTATATATGAGCCAGGCCCTGCCCTTCTGGTCAGCTGACCGCTGGCAGGTGTGGGCCAACTAACTGGTTCTGGCTGCCCTGGTAACCAGCAGCTGGGGCTCCCAACTTGCTGCTAGGGCTCTCCCCCTAGCAGTTCCAGCCCTTAAAAGGAGCAGGACACCCTAGTTCCCTGTAACAGGCCCCTATCCCACCCCCCCTGCTCTGGCACAGCCCTAGACTCACCCTCATCAAATTCAGGTACAGTTGTTCTGCAGGGGTTTTGATACTGAGTTTGGCTATTGAAGCTGGACAGAGTGTGACCCTAGCACTTCAGCATGTAGATGTTCTTGGCGGTCATGGTGCTCTGGTGTGGTGCCAGAAGACTGGAAAAGGGCCAATGTGGTTCCCATTTTCAAAAAAGGGAGGAAGGAGGACCCGGGGAACTATAGGCTAGTTAGTCTTACCTCGATCCTGGGTAAGCTTTTTGAGAGACTTATCCTGGCGCATGTCCACAAGGGGCCAGCAGGGAAGATTATGCTTAGGGGCAACCAACATGGGTTCATTAGAGGCAGGTCCTGTCAGACCAACCTGGTGGCCTTCTATGACCAGGTCACAACATCCTTAGATGCAGGGGTAGCAGTGGACGTAGTCTTTCTGGACTTTAAGAAGGCCTTCGACACTGTCTCTCACCCTATCTCATTAAAAAACTAGGGGACTGGCGTCGACACCTACACAGTCAAATGGGTCACTAACTGCCTGGAGGGCCGCACCCAGAGAGTGGTGGTGGACGGGTCATTTTCAACCTGGAGGGATGTTGGCAGTGGGGTCCCCCAGGGCTCGGTCCTCGGACCCTCACTGTTCAATATCTTCATCAGCGACTTGGACGAGGGGGTATAAAGCACCTTGTTCAAATTCACAGACAACACTAAGATGTGGGGAGAAGTGGGCACGCTAGAAGGGAGGAATAGGCTGCAATCGGACCTGGACAGGTTACAGGGGCGGGCAGATGAGAACAGGATGGATTTCAACACTGACAAATGCAAGGTGCTGCACCTGGGGAGGAGGAACCAGCAGCATACCTACAGGCTGGGGAACTCCCTTCTCATCAGTGCAGAGGCAGAAACGGATCTTGGTGTCATTATTGATGCCAAAATGAACGTGGGCCGCCAATGTGGGGATGTGGTCAGGAAGGCCAACCACACCTTGTCGTGCATCCACAGATGCATCTCGAGCAGGTCCAAGGAGGTGATCCTCCCCCTCTATGCGACACTGGTCAGGCCCCAGTTGGAGTACTGCGTCCAATTCTGGGCGCCGCACTTCAGGAGGGATATGGACAACATAGAAAGGGTCCAGAGGAGGGCCACTTGCATGATCAGAGGGCAGTAGGGCAGGCTCTATGAAGAGAGGCTACAGTACCTGAACCTGCTGAGCCTCCACAAGAGAAGGCTGAGGGGGGTCTAGTAGCCATTTACAAACTAGTCAGAGGGGACCAGCCGGCATTGGGGGAGTCCCTGTTCCCCCAAGCGCTACCAGGAGTGACTAGAAATAATGGTCACAAGCTGGCAGAGGGTAGATTCAGACTAGACATCAGGAGGCGCTACTTCACTGTCAGGGAGGCTAGGATCTGGAACCAACTTCCAAGAGAAGTGGTGCTGGCTCCTACCCTGGGGGTCTTTAAGAGGAGGTTAGAAGAACACCTTGCTGAGGTCGTTTGACCCCAGTGCTCTTTCCTGCCGTGGCAGGGGGTTGGACTTGATGATCTGCTCAGGTCCCTTCCGACCATACCAACTATGAAACTATGAAACTATAAAAGCATGTCTGACTAGTTAAATCAACATGTCGACCCTTTGTACTAGTCAGAACAGGCACTGGTAATAAAGAGCCCTTGGAAATGATCACTCATTTTCACCAGAGTTGGCATTAAGTCCACTTCTTTTCATCACAGCAATCACTTTCATCACCAAAGCGCTTAGATTCCCCATACAGTGAATTATGATGTTCTGAGGGAACCTTCCAAAACTGGAAGATATTTTAAAAGAAGGGCAAGAAAACTTGATAGACTGGCAGAGTGCACTTAAGAGCACACATCTTAATGCATTCAAGACATAATTCATGGTCTGTGATGATGGAGGTGTTAGAAAGGCACATGGACTGAAACTTACAGAAAATACTTTTTCAAAGTACATGGTGTAACAGGGAGCAAGGGGCCCCTGTTATTTTGAGAAAAAGACTGTAGAGGAAAGGGCTCCAGGGCTGAAGAGGGGTTAGCTGCAGGAGGGAAGGCAGCAAGACAGCAAGTGTAGCCTAGGTGCAGTAAGCTGCCCATCAAGCTGAGAGGGCACACCTATGGCTGGTCAAGCGAGCACCTGATGGGAAGAGGAGGAGCTCAGGGGATATAAGCCTGGGTTCTTGAGGCAGAGAGGCAGTACAGCCCTGAGCTCTGCATTAGGGAGAGCTGCTACCAGTGCAGGCGGGCAAGGGTGGAAGTTGCAGGCCAGAGCAGATACCCCAGGGGCTCAGAGAGGGCCAATGAGTGGGGAAGAGGCTTCTGCAGCAGCCTGGTGACCCAGGAGGAGCTTTGAGTGTTTTATTTAAAGCATTTGGCTTGCAGCATTTGTTCCAGTTTTGCCAGAGGACTGAGCAGTGGCTGGAGGGGAGGATAGGAGGCTACACACAGGTATTTTGGAGGTGTCCCAGGTTGAGTCCTATCCAGGTAAGCTAAGAGGGCCAGAGCCTGCACCCGATGGTGAGACAGGGGTGGGCTAAGACCCAGAGTGCCAGAGTCTTCACCCGAAAGGAAGACAAGGGCAAGCTAAAGCCAAGGGGGCCAAGGGTCAAACCTGAGTGAGATGGGCCAATGGCCAGACCAGGCTGAGACTTCGAAGCTGGGTCAGAGGAAGTAGACCTAGGCTAGCGATCTACAGCAAGAGTAACTAGTGGGCTAAAGCCAAGGGGGCTGAAGCCTACACAAACTGGTGCATGGATCTACGGTAGCATCTTGGGGGGCCTTTAAGAGAAGGCTGGATAGGCATCTGGCTGGGGTTATCTGACCCCAGCACCCTTTCCTGCCTAGGCAGGGGGTTAGAATCGATGATATGTTGAGGTCCTTTCTGACCCTAGCATCTATGAATCTGTGAGGCATGGCCATAGCTGAAGGGGTGGATGGAAACCATGAATAGTCCATAAGGCAACTAGTGTCCTGAGGCACTGATAGGGCCTAGAAGGCCACAACAGTGTCCAAGTGGCAGGGTGGAGCTGGACAGGGCTTACTCTGAGACCCTGGGGTAACCTCCCTTCCATACTGAGAATAAGTATATCGAGCCATGGCAGGTGAGGAAGAAGACAGGGTACCCCAAGGAGTTGGAGTGGGGGCAGGAGTTGAGGGACCACCAGGAGGCATCATGGCCACTCTTGGAGACCAGGACCTGCTACATTTGGGTTCTATTCTATGTTGAAATGTCCCTAGAAGTTGAGTTGAGGAAATAGAAAAGCCATGTGTTGAAGCAGCAGATGCTGATCAGACCCCGCAAACATTTTGGCTGGTTAGTCAAAGAGAAGGAAGTGGATTAGACACAACTGCAACATGCAGGTGAGGACTGTTAAATGTCTGGACAAGATACAATAGGAAAGAGAAGGAGGAAGTTAAAATGATTTGAGCATGAATATTTATGAGAAGTGGGTTGCTGATGGTGTGGAAATGCTTAGAAGGGCAGAGAAATTGTTGAATATGGAAGCACCAGGAGTTTGACCAAGACCCAAAAGAAAGGCTGTGGATCAAATAAAGGAGGATCATAGAATCATAGAAAACTGGGGTCATCTAAATATGCAAATAGAAAGTAGAATAGAGACCTGATCAATGACAGAGTAGTGGGGAGAAAATAGATTTAAACCAGGAGCCCAAACTTTACGAGAAGACTAGAGAAGAACAAGGAGATAAAGGGGACATTTCTGAGCTTACCCAGCTCTGGGGAGAAGCAAGAAACAGAACTTTACCCAGGGAAACAAGGGCTTGGTAATTACTCAGCATCTGGTCCTGATAAAGCACTTTGTCTCCATCTCCCAGTAGCTCCCACTCCTTCTGGTTGAAGTACAGCGCCACGTCCTCAAAGGCCTCCTGGAGCTGCAGTCACAAGCAGTACACACTCAGTCCTTTTGGCTCCAGGCTCATCCAGCCCCCATAGCCCTGACTCTTACTCTGCACTACAAAAAATTGCCAACCTACTTACAGTGGACATGGATGTGAAATATCCCATCACTCAGCTGACAGAGATGCTCCAGCAAATCCCCTGGTGTGGACACAGCATAGGGTATATCTATACTATGAGGTACTGCCATCATAATTAAACTGACCGTGGGAATTTGTCCTTCTCCACCAGGCACCTCCCCAGGGTACGCTGGAGTGTGCATAACTCTGAGCCTTACACTGCACTATAAAGATCTGCCAGGCTGGCTTCTCTTCATACGTATGTGAATCTTTCCCCTCTCAGCTGCCAAAGGTGCTCCAACAAAGCATTTGGTATGCATACAGCTCTGCTGACAGAGGACTGGTCTGGCCCACTTCAGTCCATGTCATCCAGGGAGATGGGGCTGCTGTTTCCTCTGCTAGCCTAGGCTGTGTCTGTATTAGGAGGTGCTGTCTTCATCACAGCACCAGCACATACTGTACTGCTGGTGGCCTGAGTCTCAGGGGCAGGGGTGGGGTGGCGCTGTTTTTCTGGTAGTAACTCTAGGGAGGGTAGACCTCCGAACTTATTTACACAATCGCAGGGGATCCTGAGGTCCTGCTGTAGCCAGTGTCAGGAGTCTCCCTGTGCTTCTCACGGGTTCAGCGGTAGGGAGCTCTAAAGGCCCCACAATCCCAGGAGACTTATGGCCCCTACAAAACACACAAGGATCTTGCTAATGAGATCCTACCTGAGCTGGCACCGGTGCATCCATTCATGCTGTGTCCCACCGAGGAATGGAAATGAAGGGCAAGGGAAACAAAATGGAGGAAAAGGGATCCCACTGCCCTGGGCTGGGCTGGGCTGGTGCAGGCTGGACTCAGTCGCACATCACCCTGGAAAGAGGAGAAAGAGGGGAATCTGGCATCCCAGCTGCATGCACACAACCTACAATGTGACAGCTCCTGGAATCACAAAGCATCCTGGTTCCTTGGGCACAAGCAACACCTGCAACCTTAAGTGGTAACCTCTAGAAACTATCAGCTCTGGGGCTGTGTCCATTATTCCAGTCAGACACTGGTGCAAAACTAGGATTTATTTCAATTCCTTGTGGGTTATTCACACATAGGCTTTTCCTTTAGCAGGCAGGCAGCTGCTTCCTCCTAGCAAATGGCCTGCTTATGTCATAAGGCTGGCATAGTACTGGCCAGCAGATAGGGACCCAGCTGAGCTAAGCTGCAGACTATCCATATTCCCTAGTGCTAACTTGGTTAAGGGCATCTAGCTCCCTGGTATTGTCTGGTGTCGCAGGGTACCTAGTGGGGCTCCATAGATTTCATAGACATTAGGGCTGG
>NW_005843848.1:29448-37260 GCF_000455745.1 Alligator sinensis | reverse complement strand
TATTATTTTCTAGCACTCACTCACCCTTCTTATCAGTGTCCCATTTCTTCTCGCTGCACACACACCCAGACACACACCAGTCCAACACTCACTGCTCTCTATCCAGCAACTGACTGACAGTCAGTAAATTTAGGTACAGTTTGCAACCCTGAGCAGGCCTGAGCATGGCCTTGCCCTACACCTGGGCAACGCTAAAAGCAGACAAAGGCCCAGGTCAATAGGAAGGTGAGCGAGGACTACAGCTCTCCAAACATGGATTCTAGCGCATGGCCAATGGACCACAGGGTGGGGGAGAAAGTGAGAGTGAGTGAGAAGCAGAGAGCAGCATAACTGTGGGTGGGATGTAGCTCAGTGGTAGGGTGCAAGCTTTGCATGTATGAGATCCTGGGTTCAATCCCCAGCATCTCCATTTTTTCTGGTGGACAGGAGGTCTCTCCATACCAGGGGGAACAAAAACTGTCCTGCGAGACAGATCTCGCCTTTGGAGGGGCTTTATTCCACCCATGGCGGGGGGTCCCAAAATGGCAACTAGGGGAGGGGGCGCTTGTTAAAGACAGGCCTCGATATCTCACCAAAACTCTTTAAGCAGCCCTGTAGCTGAAATAATTGCCCGCCCCTGCTCCAAACTCTGTATCCCTCAGACATAACCAGCTGTGGGAAACATGAAACAGTTTGAAACCCCCGAGTCTGTGGTAGTCCAGCACCTACCTTCAGACTTTGGCACCACCTTCCCACAGCGCAAGGGCTCCCACAAGTCTTGTCCCCTCTCCCCTCTCAGTCCTAGATCTCCTCTCTCTCTCTCTGTCCCAATTTTGCTGCCCCTGCTCCAGCCCTGCTCCAATCACCGATTTGCTGAACCATGCAGGGTTCCCCTCCCCAGGCAGCCACTGAGCTGCAAGCCCCTTTCTCAGTGCACCTGCCTCTGGACTGAGCCTGGCAACCATGGCCAGGCAATGCCAATGACCAAGGGAGACGGACAACCCACTGCTCCTGCCCACATCACCAGACTGCCTCCCGACAAGACCCTGCCCAGCCCCCTGCTGCTGCACCCAGAGGAGACCCAACACATCACAATCCCCCATTTCCACCTGCACTGAAGCTTGCTTCTCTGTAAGTGCATCTACATGAGACATTTACTGTGGAGCTGACTAGGTAGTTGTGCAGTAAATGGCTCTTGTCTACACATGCACCCCTATTAGGCTGGACTAAATTAACTAACTCTGCAGCACAGTAGTACTTACAAATTACAGTACAGTCAGACCCCGAGTTACGCGGGGGATACATTCCTGAAAAACACCCTGTGGTTACGCAGGGGATACGTTCCTGAAAAACACCCTGTAAGTTGAAACCATGTGTAACCTGGGCGGTACTCCAAAAGGTACCCCCTCTCCAATTGAAGGGATCAGAGCAGGTGCACAAGCACTGTGGGAGGGGTAGGGACTCTCCTCCCCCTATAGAGCAGAGCCAGACCACAACTGGGGACTTAACTGTATACCTTTTTAATGAGAAACAAAGACAAAGCTTTAGCTCTAATTCCCATGCCGTTGACAACTGCTCCTTTTGCATTTGGTCATTTCATTAATCCAAGGATTAAGGAGTTTCTCAACCTTATCTAAATGAGGAATTCTAGTCACCATTGGCACTCTCGAACTCACAGGGGTTGTCGTTGTCACAGTCTCTTATTCTCTGCTCACTTTTTTTTAATGGTACGCACAGTCAGTTCACTTAAACTGTATTGGCGGGCAATCGATGCAGCACTATTGCCTCCTTTTAATTTATGAAGGATTTCTATATTCTGGGCCAGGGTGATAGACTTACGTGCTTTTTTGCTCCTATAGGGCAGGCAGAAACACTGCCACACGACCACCAGTGCTGAAGCTGTTCAAGATGCTAGGGGTCTTGACCTTCCAGCTGGAGAAGACGACAAGTGATGCTAACATTATGTAAGCAGACTGAAAACTAACACCTGCTCTACCCTGAACAGTGTAAACGTGAAGCAGGGTATCGTGTAAGTCGAAACATGGTCACATTATATAAAGACTGCCATGGCTGACTGGGGAAAGAAGGTGCTTCAGTATGGGGGCTGCTGGCAGCTAATTCCACAACGAAGCATCCTCATCCATAGGTGGAGGGGTGGCAGAGCGTGCCTATACATGCGCATGCACATGACCCACCCTGTGCACCCCCACAAGACTGTCTGCAAGGGAAAGGGCCATGGGGGGTGGGGGAGTAGGGCTGGGGTCGGGCCGGGACCGGAAGGGAGCACAACTGAGAAGGACCCGGGATTGGGGTCAGGGCCAGGGCCTGCTGTGCCCTTGTGGTCGCCCCTTCCGCGGCTCCCGCGGTCGTTGCACCAGTGGGGGCCGGGAGCCAGGGGCCGGAGCAGGGTCAGCCTCGGCTGCGCTGCCAGGCTGGAAGGGACAGAGATTCTAAGACCTCTGTAGTTTATTGCTTCACATAGATCACACACGGGGATGGGACCTGTTTGTCTGGCTTTAAAGTGGTGAAATAACAAGGTGTGAAGAGAAAGCTGAGACCAGCTGCACAGCCCCCGCTCTGATGCTCTGACCCCGGCCCTGAAGAAGCTGCCGCTTCCATCAGTGGTGGTGGCAGGGGACGGGGGGTGGGTAGTGAGCGGCTGGACGTGGAGCCTCCGCTTTGCCCAGCTCTGAACTACCGCTGTTCAGCCCAACTCCGCGGGGTCCCCCAAAGCACAGGGCCCGGGGGGGTTGCCCTGATTCCCTCCCCCGCCCACCAGGGCCAGCTCTGCTCACCGATCCTTGTTTTTGGTATCCTAGGCCAGAAGCTTCACACTACACTTCTGCCAGATGAGGATTTCACATTGGGAAGATGGTTGTTGCATCAAGAAGCAGGAGCTGCAGGGAACTACAAGGCTGGTGCTTGGTGGCAAATCATGGTCACAGCCCAGGACAAGGTCATTTCCTTGGGAGCCCAGGTCCCTTCTGTTTCAAACTCCCTGGGTTTGAAAAAGGGAAGTGTCCTACTAAACTTCCCACCAAGCATCCAGCAGTGCTAGCACATTTTGGATCTTTTCTTCATCCCTTCTTTACATCCTTTGAAATATTCAAGATGGCATTTGTAGGCATGGGAACCTGCACTCAGGGGGTTTCTGAATTCAAAGAAAAGATCCTATCTTGCTAATGGCAGCCTCCCAAGGGTGTCTAACTGTTTCCCCTTAGCCTGTTGGTAGGCCCACCCACAAGCGGCACCCAGTGAAAAGGATGGAGATGGAGCGTGGCAGAAGAGTAATGTGGTTCCTCCAACCCTACAAGAGCTCCCAGTTGACAGTAGCATGGCTGGGCCCTCTGGAGAGGTGCCTTGGATAGCCCACAAGGGAGGGTGGCCTCAGGAAGGGAAAAATGGATTTGTCGGTCACTGCCCTGAAACCTTGGTCACAATTATTCCTTCAGCAGTGTGTTTTCAGTGCCAGGCCCCAGGGGACAGAATGAGCTGGACATCCTGCTTCATGGTTCAAGGGTTTCCCCCTTCTGCAGGCATCTCCACCAAGTGCTACAGAAAACCATTTCAAGGGACAGGCCAACACTGCCCAGAGCAGCTCCATGCAGCTAAAGGGATGATGATAAGCAGCCAATGTCCAAATGAGAGGCCAGGAGGAGTCCCTGAGTTCTGGGCACTTCTTCAGAAAGACGGCCATAGGCTGTCCCTCAAGCCACAGTAAAACAGTGCGCCATGCTGTGAGGTGCTCTGTGTCCTGTGTTGGGGAGCCCTGGGGTGTTTTTGTAGTTTATGATGCCTGTCACCATGTATTTTCCCCCAGAGCCCCATAGCTCATTGGGGAAAATAGCTCCTTGGGGAAAATAGCTCATTGGGGACATAGCTCCTTAGCTTGCAGGTGTGGGGACTGTTCCCTTACCCTGCTTCCACTTTTGGGATTTCAGCTACCTTGATCCCACCCACCTCTCTTCCCACATAGATGCTCTGCAGCCACTGCTTGTGCCCTCCATCCATCCTTCTCTTTTCTCCAACTCCAGGCATACTGCTCTGGCCTTGCGGAGCTCTTCATGCGTCCTCCTTCTCTACTTCCTATTCCCAGTCCGTCAGTGTACGGGCTCCCGCTGACCTCACGTATGATCTGCTTGGGGTCGGCTATGCTCCCCTGTCACAATCCACCCAGCTAATGCCCTGGAGCCCCATTCTGTGGGTGATGGCATTGCAGGTGGGTCAGGAGTGAAGCCCTTTGAGGACTGTGTTTCGCACAACTATGGGGCAGATGGTACCCTCTGCCACGTAGTATTGGCTAAATGTGACCTCCTGAGGTCCCTTTCAAACCTGAAATGCTAAGTTTCTTTCAGGCTATGATTCTACAGGAGAAAGCAACCTCCCCGCCCAGGCCATACCACCGAGCAAAAAGGAAGGCCCTCTTTCTGGAGCATGAACTGCCAGCTTTTTCAGCAGGTGCATGGGCACGGTGGCAGAATGCCACCTCTGTCTCTCCCCAAAAACTCTGCTATGTGACAATTTGGTTAACGTGGGCCCGGAGAGGGCAGACATCCCATCTCTTTAGTTAACCCTGAGTTGTAACCTGAGCTGGATACATTCCTGAGGGAGTGGGGAAACCTGCTCCCTCTGCCTACGTGACTGGCATCACATCCCTGGGTGCGGGGCTTAGCCTCCCTGTTGTTCCAAGCAATGCCAGTTCACCTGGCAACCAGTGATGCATTTCAAATTGGTTGGCTGGCAGCCAACAGGTGCTGGCCTCCATTGGACCATGTAAATGAGGTCATAAGGTTTACATAAGTTAAGGACAGACCAGGAGAAGGGGCAGTAGTCATTATGAAAGAACTCAGAGAGAAAAGCTGGACCATCTGAAAATTGTTCTCTCTCTTGAAACTCACAATCAATGAACTGCGTACCTCCAGAGGGAATCTCCACCTGCCTCTGGATGATACTTGTGAATAAGCTACCTGAGATCTAACTAGATATATAGCTTGCAGTAACTCAGATGAGTGATCAAAGGCTACAAAGCCACCCTGTCTGCTCTATGGGATTTCTTTGATATGGCTCTAACCTGTATCCTATTCCAGACCTACTCCTTGTAACCAATAAAGTTCTCCTGTATACCTAGCGTGGGAGACTAACTGGGAGAGGGGCTAGATTATGCCTTGGGGTCCCCTTGGTTCGACTGACTAAAAGAGACCACTATTTCTGCTTCAGATTAAGGGAAGCACCCCAAGTTCTTGAAGTGGGTCAAGTACCGTCAAGGGCTACTAGGCCTGTGTTTCCCAGTGGGCACAGAGCCAGGATCAGTCCAGACCCTGGGTGGTGGCGGCATTACCCCCAGGGTAATGGCTGTGCTCCAGGAAGGGGGTTGGCTCGACGTGAGGTGATCCCAGGGAGGCACTCGGAGCCTGGAAGGTGGTCGGGTGCTATGAGGTGGGTGGCTCAGCACAGGAGCTCCCCCTACTTGCCACAGGCCTGCCACAGGCACTTCCATCAAAATCCCCAGCCTTGGCTGCAGTCAATACGTAATACTTCTGAGAAAGGCTTAAAAATGTCACGAGAAGTAGTTGAAAGTGGGGCAGGAGGCAATGAGCAGAAGCCTGGGAAATACCCATGGTACAACATAGGCATAGCTTGTCCTAGGTCCTCTGTGAGCAGTTGCTGCACAACCTCTTGAACAACTCCAGTGATGGAGAGTCCACAACTTCCCTAGGCAGGCTCTTCCCCTGTGGAGAAGCTTTCCCTGATATTCAACCTAATCCTCCTTTGCTACAGCTTCAGAGCATTGGCCTGCTTCCTCCTCTCTGCAGCAAGAGAAAAAAGGTCTTTCCCTCTTCTGTATGGAAGCCCTGCTAGTACTTCAAGACTGACATGATATGCCCTTGCTTCTACAGCCTCTCATTGTATGATTAACTTTTGAGGTCTTGGACCATCGTAGCTGCCCACCTCTGGACCCTCTCTGACTTCTCCCTGTCTGTTTTAAAAGACAGAAGCCAGAACTGTTCACAGTACTCTAGACAAGATGAAACCAAGTTTGAGCCAGTATGCACTAAATACTCCCTAATCATGCGCACCTCTTTTTGGTGAGGCATTTGAACTTGCTTTTGTGCTTATCACTGCAGACTCACAGGCACTCTGGAGATCTACCAAGACATCCCAGTCATTCATCCCTTCTTTGACATGGTCAACCTTCTTAGACTTGTATTTATGATGGCCTTTTTTTTAAAGGTGAAGCTCCTTGAACTTAATTCTAGAAAATGAGCACAGACCAGTTTTCCCAACTCTGACAAGGCCAATGAAGACACATTTCCCTTATTTGCACCCGGGATAAGCATTAGATCACCACACCGTGTGTGGTACTTGAATCTAGAAAGCCTGGCTTTAACAACAAGTGCTTTACCCATTAGGCCACTGAGTGTTTTAGGTATAAATCCATAGATTGTAGAGTCGGAACGGACTACAATGGATCACCATGTCCAACCCTCAGCCCCTGGCAGAAAACAGGACCGAGATCAGATGACCCCAGCCAGTTGACTATCTAGCCTCCCCTTGAAGACCTCCAAGCTAGGTGATAGCACCACCTCTCTTGGAAGCCCATTCCAGATCCTGGCCACCCTTACTGTGAAAAATGTCTTCCTAACATCTAACCTAAATCCACTCTCAACTAGTTTACACCCGTTACTGCCACTACTTCATAAAAATTACCGTTTCCTGGGTCAAAGCATAGATCCCTCTTGTTCAGCATCCTGTGTCACACAGTGCTAGACAGCGGATGCTGAAAGGCAGTGCAACCAGGATCAGACCAAGGTATTTTGCACTTTTCCTCTCCCTCTTGCAGCCTCTTAGCTCACCTGTATGCTCAGGATGGCACCAGCCTGTCCCCCACCCCTGTCAGCTCCAAATCTCTAGGCAGGGCCTATGACAACATGTAAACTACGTAAGGAGAAGCTGTCATGGCCTAAGTTAAGGGGGAGGGTGGCGTGGCAAGTGCTGACTGTGGCGGGCCAGTAGGGGGCATGCCTGCATTGAGCCGCCCACCTCCCTGCGCCCGACCACCTTCCAGGCTTCGAGTGCCTCTCTGGGGTTTCCTCACGTCCGGCCGACCCCTTCCCTGGAGCACCGCTGCTAACCTGGGGTTCCTGCTGCCATGATCCAAGGCTCTGGACCCAATTCTGGCTCTGAGCACCTTGGAAAACACAGGCCTGATCGTCCAATGGGTACTAGACCCAATACAGGCACTTGGGGCACTTCCCCAAGACAGGGGCTTATTAGGAAAGTCTCCCTTAGTCCGCAGACCTAAGGGGCCTCCTCGGCATAATTTAGACCCACCGCTCAATAAGTCTCCCACACCGGTCACAATGGAGAACTGTATTGATTACAGGGGGTAGGGCGAAAACGGGACAAAAGGTAGAGCAGTATCAGAGGAATCCCATAGAGCAAACTGGGATGGCTGAGGTAGCCGTTTGAACATGCATCTGAGTTACTGTAAGCTAAATATCTAGTCTGATCTCGAGTAGCTTACTCACACGCATCGTCCAGAGGTGGCTGGAGTTTTCCTCTGGAGGCAGGGCACTCTGAGCATGCGGTGATGAGGAGAGAGCCAGGTTCAGGTTCACCTGGATGACCGCATGGCTAATGGCTTTCCTTCTTCCTGGCCCGGGCCTTTAAATAACCTCTCTGACCTCAGCCGCCCGGTCCAATCGAAGCTGCCAGTGCTGGCCACTCACCAACCAATCTAAAAAACCATCGCTGGCTACCTGGGCCGGTGAGCGGGGCTTTCCCCCCGCTCCCCAGGTGACCAGAGTATCCGCCTCCGAGGCACCAGGCCTT
>NW_005843848.1:25463-29424 GCF_000455745.1 Alligator sinensis | reverse complement strand
GGGTTTTTGTCATAGAGACAGGGAGGCCGACCCCCCACCCTGAGGAATTCAACACCAGCCTCTCACGCTGGCAGAGACAGATTTCTGAAGAGGGACACAGACGGTGGCATTTCTGCCACACTGACCCGCACAGAGCACGCGCAGACACCGCTGGCAACATCAGCAGCATCCAGCAAGGATTGCAGACTGCCCGCAAACACCGCCAGCGGTGTTGGCGGCACAGTGGCAAGCGGCGAATGCCTGCAAGCACCACCGACAGTGTTGGTGGCACCTTTTTGTAGGGGGTGCACCACCACGCTCAGGGTTTGTATGTACAACCGCATGCACCCACTCCACGTCGCCCTTGACTCAGGCAATACCTTGTCAAGCTGGAGGACTTCTGGAAACGCGCCACAGATGCCATCAGTTGTGCTGAGACATGCATCCCTGCCTGTGCTACAGCTCTGCCATGGGCATCATCCACTGACACAGGCTTTTGTCTGCCTTTGACTGGAGCTCTGCCCCTGCCCCTGCAGCTCTCAGGTCTCCTGCCCTGAGGGGAGCACTCCTGGGGTCCCCGAAAAGCTCTTGCTGGGGCAGGAACAGAGCCTGAGAGGCAGGTGGGTCCACATCTCTGCAGCAAGAAAAAAAACAGTGCTTTCCCTCTTCTGTATGGCAGAACTGCTAGTACTTCAAGACTGACATGTTATGCCCTTGCTTCTACAGCCTCTTATTGTATGATTTGCTGTTGAGGTCTTGGACCGTCGTAGCTTCCCACCTCTGGACCCTCTCTAACTTCTCCCTGTGTGTTTTAAAAGACAGAAGCCAGAACTGTTTACAGTACTCTCAACAAGATCAAACCAAGTTTGAGTCAGTATGCACTAAATGCTCCCTAATCATGCCCACCTCTTTTTGGTGAGTCCACCCAGCCAGGCTGGCCCTGGCAGCCCAAACCCCGAACCTCAGGTCCTGGGCTCCTGCCCTTCCTCACAGCTGCGGGGGTCCTGCCCACTGGTGTCAAGTGGCAGCACTGCAGGATATGCAAGACAGCAGACAGTCCCCAGGGGTAGCCCTTCCCTCCACTCGTGCCATGGAAACCACCAGGAAGAAAGGCCGACTGGATTTGGCCACGGCCTGCTGCAGAGTTGAATGAGCTCCATGTGCAGATGAGATGGGCTTGTGGTCTGGGGGCATGGGGGGTGACGTTTGATTTAGGAGGCAGCATCAAAATGCTTCACAGAGAAAATCGCATGGGACAGGGGAGTGAGGACAGAACCAGAGAGCGACCTCTGACCCACACAACAACTGACCCCAGAGCAGAAGGATCCGACTGCCTGAAAAATACCAACAGTGCGGGGCCAGGAGTGAGGAAGTGACCCTGCAGAGCAGAGGGGCAGCCCCACACCAGATTGGGGTGCCAGGGCTGACGCAGGGAGCAGTGACGTGGACACAGCTGACAAGCTCCTGGGCACAAGATGCCCTTACTGAATCTGCATCTTACTTCTCCACCATCTCTGCCCAGATTTCAAGTCCCTCCAAGGAAAGATATTCTCAAAATTGTTTTCCTCCTAGTATTATTGTTCATATTTAACAACGCAAACTGAATGTCTTTGGAAATATACAATTTAGTGATTATTTATTGATAACACTTAAGCAGTCATTGCTAACATGTTGATTAATTGTTGGTGGTATAAAGACTGGGTAATGCAACAAGTCCCATGGCCTTTTAACATCTCTCCCTACTGCTCATTGTTTCTTGCTGTTTTGTCCTCACTGCTTTGTTGGTTCAACCTGGGCCTCAAATGGGGACTATTTCCTCGAGTGGAGGGAGCATGGAGGAGGGAGGTGAGCACTGCATCTCTGCAGGAAGGATCTGCGCTGCCAGTGACTGGGTAATGCAACAAGTCCCATGGCCTTTTAACATCTCTCCCTACTGCTCATTGTTTCTTGCTGTTTTGTCCTCACTGCTTTGTTGGTTCAACCTGGGCCTCAAATGGGGACTATTTCCTCGAGTGGAGGGAGCATGGAGGAGGGAGGTGAGCACTGCATCTCTGCAGGAAGGATCTGCGCTGCCAGTCTCACCGCCCTTTCTTGGGAGCTGGCTGATGTCACAATGCTGCCCGGCTGCCCTGGTGCCCGCCCCGACCTGGAGTGCCCAAGCGAGGGCAGCAGCCCTGGTGAGCTCCTGGGAGTCTCCTTTCTTTAGCCTGCTTGTTTTCAGGACTCATGGCTCCGTCTGGGCACACAGTGCCCCCAGCCGAGTGTGAATCTGTGGGGCAGCCTCTGGGTCCATTTCCAGTCCTCTGGCTGCTCCCTCTGTGGCCATGATCCCTCCCTGCCCGCACGGCCCGAGGACTGGAAAGCGCTGGCCCATGGGGCAGCCCTGGCTGAGGTGAGGACTAGAGCCCAGTGGCCCTGGTGTGAGGAAGGAGAGGGCAATGCCAAGGAGGGTGGAAGAGATGGCTGTGATGAGAGTGCAGAGTGGCTGTGGAGAAAGGGGCAGGTGCTTTTCCCCCCTAGGGGACCCCAACTCTGATCTGCCTCAGGGGAGGGGGATTGCCTGGCTCTGGGGCAAGGCATGGGGCGAGGGACCTCCCCCTCCTGCGCTCAACTCACCCACTCTCTACATACCATGTCCACTCCTCTCTTCTCCACAGAGACTTCAGGATTTGCTGTGCTCTTGGGCTAAACCGTGCAGAAGCAGTCCTTTTTTCCACTGCTGGGACCCAACTGCAGCGAATCAACTGATTTTCCTTTGGACAAATCTGCTGCTTTAAAGTTGGCCAAATTCACTTGGGATCAGAAGCTTGTCCTTTGCACCTCTCTGCTCAGATGAGGATCATGGCAACCTGGAAGTACCTGAAATCTTAGCTGGAGGAGAAGTTGCAGACAGGAAAGGTACGGGACGGAGTAGGGGCGAGACACTGCATTGACTGAGTAATCAAATCATAGGCCTGATGATATCCAGCCTAAGCACCTGTTGTTGCAATTTAAGACCATTCGGTAGCTTCCTGTCCTCTGCGGGGTCCTTTGCAAACTTGCAAACTGTGCGCTCAGATCCTTCCGCCACGTTCATGTTCCCTGACTATTTCTGTCAGCCTTCTCCACTTCCCCTTTACTTGATTCCTCTCTGTGTTCATTGAGGAGATGACACTTGTTGGTCTTTCTCTCACAGTCTGCAGTATGGAAGCCTTGGACAGTGGCTTAATAAACCTTCCTACTCTTTCCTCCCCCATTTTTTTTCTCCCGTTAAAAAGAAAATAGATATTTTACTAATATGCTAGAGACTATGGCTATATTATTCAATTTAAATTCAAAGCATAAATAAATGGATCCTTATTGGAAGGTAAGTTGATTTGCTATGTAATCGGGGAAGCGTTGGATCGGGTGCCACCACCCCGGGCACCATCCACGCTACCTTCTCCCAACACCAGCAAATGCATCTGCCTTCCTTCGACCTTCTCGCACTGCCCCAGGGACAAGGCAGCCCAATCCATGAGGCTGAAGTTGGTTCCTTATTCCCGGTTCCTTATTCCCGGTTCCCTGTTCCTTATTCGCAGTTCCTTATTCCTTATTCCTGGTTCCCGGTTCCTTTTTCAAAGCTAATCTAGACCCCAAAAAAACTTGTTATTAATGAATTCCACATCCTAATGAAAGAGAATTTCATTAGCTATGCATATATACTAATTAATATGTAAAATAATATTCCACATCAAGTACAGAGCCCTAAATGCAGGTCAGGTTAGGATGGGATTATGAGGCAAAATACTTCTTAGGCCTCCTCATATTTCATGGCGATGTCACTGGGGAACTGTCCCAAAGAAGCCTAACCACAGTCCCACCTGGCCCAAAGCACGGGTTGGTTTGGCCGTGCCAGGCTGTCAACTAACAGCCCCCATGCCCACTATACTAAGTATAATGGCTTGAATAAGGAACTAGCTTTCAGACTGGGATTATGGCTAGAAATTCTGCTTGGGCCACA
>NW_005843848.1:23321-25136 GCF_000455745.1 Alligator sinensis | reverse complement strand
GGTGGTGGACAGGTCATTTTCAACCTGGAGGGATGTGGGCAGTGGGGTTCCCCAGGGCTTGGTCCTTGGGCCCACACTGTTCAACACCTTCATGAGCAACTTGGACGAGCGGGTGAAAAGCACCTTGTTCAAATTCGCGGCTGACACTAAGATGTGGGGAGAAGTGGGCACGCTAGAGGAGAAGGAAAGGCTACAACTAGATCTGCATCACGGGCAGGTCCAAGCAGGTGATCCTCCCCCTCTGTGCGACATTGGTCAGGCCACAGTTGGAGTACTGCGTACAGTTCTGGGCGCTGCACTTCAGGAGGGATGAGGCGAGCATCAAGAGGGTCCAAAGGAGGGCCAGTCGCATGGTCAGGGAGGAGAGGCTATGGGACCTGAACCTGTTCAGCCTCCACAAGAGAAGGCTGAGAGGAGATCTATTGGCCATCTATAAACTTGCCAAGGGGCACCAGCAGGCAATGGGAGAGTCCCTGTTCCCCCGAGCACTACCCGGAGTAACAAGGAATAATGGGCATAAGTTGATGGAGAGTAGATTCAGGCTAGGCATCAGGAGGCACTACTTCACAGTCAGGGTGGCTAGGAGCTGGAACCAACTTTGAAGGGAAGTGGTGCTGACTCCTACCCTGAGGGTCTTCAAAAGGAGGCTAGACAATCACCTACAATTTGACCCCAGCACTCTTTCCTGCCCATGGCAGGGGGTCGGACTTCATGATCTGCTCAGGTCCCCTCTGACCCTACCACTATGAAACTATGAAACCTGTAACCAAAATCTTGCCTGGCCCAAAGTACAGCTTGCAGTGCCAGGCTGCTATCTGACAGCCCCCCATTCCCACTGTAGGAAATGCATTGGTTTGAATAAGGAATTGGCTTTTGGGCTGGGTTTATACTTAGAAATCCTTTTTAGGCCACTCCTTGACTTACCTCTGTGCTACCGGGGAACTCTCCTGGAGATCTCTGGCAAGAGACTTCCCGGGCCCAAAAGGCAGTTTGGCCATGCCAGGGTGCCAAGTGACAGCACCCCAGCCAGTGTGCTAGATATATGGATACGAATAAGGAACAGGCTTTTGAGCTAGGATTACAGCTAGTAATCCTTCTTGGGTCACCCCATGGCATACCTCTGTGCCCCTGGAGGGCTCTCGTGGACATCTTTGACCAGCAACTTGCCCGGCCCAAGATGCGGTTTGGCCAGAGGCGGTTTGCCAATGCCCAGCTGCTATCTGACAGCCCGCCAGCCACTGCCCTAAATACAATGGCTCGAATAAGGAACGTTTTTTTGAGCTGGGATTAGAGGTGGAAGTCCTTGTTGGGATGCCCCACTCTATGACTGTGTGGCACTGGGCAATACTCCCAGGCATCCCTGACAAGAGTATTGTCCAGCCCAAAGAGGCCCCCAGCAACTGTACTAAGGACAATGACATGAATAGGGAACTCTTTTTGGGCTGGGATTACAAATGGAAATCCTTTTTGGCCACCTCATGCCATGCCTCTGTGGCACTGGTGGACTCCCCCGGACAGCCCTGACCAGAGTCTTGCCCAGCCCAGAGCATGGTTTCTTCATACCGTGCTGCTAACTGCAGCCCCCATAACCATTAACATAATAAAAGGCTTAGTCTGGCTGTCTGTGTGTCTGTCTGAATGTCTGTCCGTAATGCTTCTAGCCAGCTGTGCATGCTCCCCCGAGGGGGCGGGTGGCGATTGGCTGGGGGGCACACACGTTTGTACCGCTGCCGGGGAACTTGGGTGGTGGGGAACGTGTCCCAGCTGTCCGAGCAGCCGGCTGCCCCCCGTCTTCCTGCCAATGGGCAATGGGGG
>NW_005843848.1:17123-23291 GCF_000455745.1 Alligator sinensis | reverse complement strand
GCATGTCCTGGATGCCACAGAGCCATTGTTACTTCTCTACAAAAACCCCTGCCCAAGCTCAAGTTTCTGTCCTGGTGCTTGCATCCAAATGTGCACCAGGTCCACTCCTTTGCTGCCTGGACTCCCCCCATGGGCCGTGCTCAGAACTCTGCCCGTCTGCCAGCTCCAGCAACTCCTGGGAACCTCGACCGGTTCAGGCTTCACTGAGTGGTGAGACCCCAACTCTCTCTCTCTCTCTGACTCCAGGAACCTGACTTTTATTCTCTTAGTGCAGGCAGTTTTCAAAACCTGACTTTTGTAATCAAACTTGAGCTAGACTTCCTCAAAAACCTAACTGAAACTATGTCATATTGTAACTGTTTATTTCTCTCTCTCTTGTATGGCTGTTATTACTGGTAAAATCCTAAATCCCTATACCTGGCAAGAAATAACTTTATAGTCAAGCTGTTGCTATACTTTTTCTCTGAACCTCACCTACTCTTCCTTCCCCTTCAACTCCCCATTTGCTCTGCAGCAACGCTTCTTTTACCTAAGCCAAAGATCCCTGTAATGCCCAAAACCACAGTGGGGTCTGCTCATCAACATATATATATATTTCATAAATTTCATAGACATTAGCGCTGGAAGGGACCTTGGAAGATCATTGGGTCCAGCCCCCTGCTCCAGGGGCAGGAAGTCAGTGGGGGGTCATAGGATCCCAGCAAGATAACCATCCAATTGGCTCTTCAAGGACTCCAGAGTAGGTGCTTGCACCACCTCTAGTGGCAGTCTGTTCCAGGTCTTGGGGGCTCGGACTGTAAAGAAGTTCTTCCTTATCTCCAGCCTGAAACGGTCTTGAAGAAGTTTATGACCATTTGACTTTGTCATCCCATGGGGCGCTCTGGCGAACAGGCGATCCCCCAGATCCTGATGTGCACCCCTTATATACTTATAGGCAGCCACCAGGTCCCTCCTGAGCCTGCGATTTTCCAGGCTGAAGAGTCCCATAGTTCTCAGCCTTGCTTCATAAGGCCTGTTTTCCTTCCCCCTGATCAGGCGCGTGGCTCTCCTCTGGACTCTCTCAAGCTTGTCCACATCCGTTTAAAACTGTGGAGCCCAGAATTGGATACAGTACTCCAGGTGCGGCCTCAGCAAGGCCAAGTACAGTGGGAGGATAACATCCTGGGATTTGCTAGAGAAGCATCTATGGATGCAAGCCAGAGTTTTGCTCGCTTTGCCATCTGCAACATCACATTGGTGGCTCGTATTCATCTTGTGGTCAATCATGACCCCCAAGTCCCTTTCGGCCGTGGTGCTAGCAAGTGTAGCACTGCCAAGCCTATAAGCATGCTGCAAATTTTTCTTCCCAAGGTGGAGTACCTTGCATTTTTTGGAGTTGAAGGCCATCAGGTTTTTGTCTGCCCATTTTCCGAGCCTGTCAAGGTCAGCCTGGATCACCATCCTGTCCTTGGGCGTGAACGCTTTACCCCAAAATTTGGTGTCATCAGCGAACTTGGCAGTCCGCTCCTGACACCAATGTCCACATCATTAATGAAGATGTTGAAAAGGATAGGCCCAAGGACGGACCCTGGGGGACCCCACTGGTCACAGCGCACCACAGTGATTGACTTCCATCAACTACCACTCTCTGCATCTGACCACAGAGGCAATTCCCCAGCCAGCAGACTGTGATGTAGCCGAGGCGCTGCAATTGGCCAGTTTTCCTATAAGACGGTCGTGGGATACCAGATCGAAAGCATTTTTGAATCCGAGATATATGACGTCAATCTCTTTTCCGTTGTGTGTATATTCCTTCGTGTGTGTGTGTGTACACACAAACACACACACACACACACACATTAACATATTCAATTAGGATAAAATGATAGTGTTGTGGGTTTTTTTAATATACATTTAAAATTACACTAGCCCTTTTTTGCCACAAAAATAACCAGAAAAACCTATATGAGCCAAATTTAATACTGAATATATTTTTACTCCTTCTGCTATAGCTGCTGGAATTTTATGGAATTTTGCTATATCACGAGCTATAAGTTATTACTTCAAAGTTTTGAAGTTCATTGTTAGTTTCTAGGTTCTTGTTTGTTCTTAACATGAACCAAAATTAAAGAGTTATCTATACTAAACATTTATATTATTTTTTTACTTAAATTATCTATTATGAATTATAATTTTATTTTATCCCATAGTGAATTTTACACTACTCTTGTGAGGAGGAAGCTTAATGTCTTATTTAAAGAAAACATGCTGGTATCTTGCTGTGTTTTAACTCTTTTTCTGCCAGACTTTAGGAAATGGTTTTATTTAATTGTTTTGGTTAACTTTATGAATTACTCAATAACAGCAAAAACTTTTTAGAATACTTAGGCTATCCCCCCGCTGTTTTTAGATCTATTTTATCCCATTACCGATGAGACTGCATACATTCATATTTTTGACAGTCTCTGCTGTACACTACAGGCATAGAGCAAACACATAACACTGTTTACACTCTCTGTTTTACATAAATAGCTTAATAATTTCTGTACTGCAGCCCATTTTTTTAGGCTTCATTTTTGTTCTAAACATTTACATCATTTTGAGCACAGAGCTTAGTCTTCTCTGCTACTGACTTGCTATCGAACCAGCAAGAGAAGGCATTATACTTAACCACAGCAGGATCTGTTATTCTGAAATTTGGTTACAATTTAGAGCAGATTTTTTTCTAAATATAGATATATTTCAGCTCTCTTTGATTCTGAGCTAAATTTGTATAGTACTTTGCAGCCTTCCAGAAAATGAAAACGGCTTGTGTTTTCTTTTACTTCTTAATTACCTTTGATTTCACAGCAGTAACCAAAACAGTAAATGCCTTATAAGCCTGCTTTAAGCTGTCATGTCCCTGAAAGGCACTCAGACTCCAGGGACGGGTACCTTTTTCCTGGACCCATTGTTTTCATAGGGTTCATTTCTCTACCAACATCTGGTCCCTATACTCCCTAAAACCTCTGAGTTATAAACCACATCCGCTTCCATTCTTTCCCAATCTGTTGGCCTCAAGTCACTCACCTCTCTCTCTCCTGACAACTTACCAATTCAACCTGCCCTGAGCTTGCCGGTTTTGCCCCACGCTGAGCTTCTTTTTCTAAGCTTGCTGGTCAGAAGCCCACACAAACTGCCCCACACTAAGCCTATCACTCAACCTGGACTTCAATCCTCCCTGGCCTAAACCACACAGCTGGTCACCAAACCACACAACTTCCCCACATGAAGCCTATCCCTTTAGGACAGGCTACAACCAAGTGCGATATTTTGCTTCTAAGCCTGCCAGTTTCCGACTACGCCGAGCTGTTCCGAGCCTTGAAACCCGCCGGCCCTCGGCTGTGTTGAGTTAGTCACCCTTGGCTTTCTTGACCTTTGGTCATTGCAAGCCTTTCATCTCTAAGCTTGCCAGTGAAGACTGACTCCTTGGGACGCCATCTTCACCTGGAGCAGACCTGCTCCACATCACACTGGCTATCAACCCAGAGGCCCTGCCGGCGACCCCTCTGGACAACACCTGCTGGACAAAGACTCCGACTGGCCATTGAGGACCCCCTCCCCACCTGGAAAGGTAGCTATCACCCCCACCCTCGCTTCAACCAAGGACTTGGACTCTGTTTCTCTTCCCTACCTGCACTCCAGCCCCTTCACTGACTCTCTTTCTCCTGCTCCCGTTGTGTGAGGGTGTGTGGGAGACCTCATGTGCGTGTGTGTGGGAACCAAGCTGTACAGTACAGAGTTAAGAAAACTGTTATTTGGACCCTGAGTTGGGTTTTGCTTTACTACAGTTCTGGGCCCACTCCAATCTCTGCTCCTCGCCCCTCTACGATCTGCCTCATTTCTCCCTCACCTCCAGCACCTGTCCCATGCTCCTGTGGCTCCAGCCGTCTGGAGCTCCTCTCGGCCTGCAAACCCGTTTCTTTGCTATTGCTTCTTTCCCACTGCCATTTCCCCCAATCTCTGCAACTGCTATTGCCTTATATCCACTGCCTATTTCCCCAACCTTTGCAACTGATATTGCCTTATCCCCACTGCATTTTTCCCCAATCCCTGCCACTGCTATTGCCTCATACCCACTGCCTTTTTGCCCAATCTGTGCAATTGCTATTGCCTTATCCCCACTGACATTTTCCCTGCTCTCTGCCACTGCTATTGCCTCATCCCCACTGCCTTTTCCATGATCTCTACCACTATTGCTTTATCCTCACTGCCTTTTCCCCCAATCTGAGCCACAGCTACCACCTCATCCCCACTGCGTATTTCCTCCAATCTCTGCCATTGTTATTGCCTTATCTCCACTGCCTTTTCCCCGATCTCTGCCATTGCAATTCCCTTATCTCCACTGACTTTTTCCCTGATCTCTGCGGCTTGCTCTTTAGCTACCAAGCACCCCCAGCATAGGTAATGCAGGCATCAACACACACACACACACACACCTGAGTCAGTGTTTCACCTGTGTGTATATGTGTATGTATGTTTGTATTGTGTATGATTTCATCTCATTATCATTAGGGTGTGTATGTGCCTAATTGATTTTTGTCTGTGTATATGTGCAATTGTGTCATACCCTACCATCTAAGACTTCATTTTTGAGATCCTGAGAGTTGGCCTGGCCCCACAGGACAACAATAGGATGCAGTACAACAGCGACAAGTGCAGAGTGCTGCACGTAGGGCGCACAAATATCCAGCACACCTGATTGCTGGGAAGTGACCCCCAGCAGTACAGAAGCAGTAAGGGATCTCGGGGTCTTTGTGGACTCCAAGATGAACATGAGTCATCAGGGTGATGATATCATCAGCAAAGCTAACAGCACCTCACCATGCATCAGCACATGCATGACAAACAGATCCACGGAGGTGATACTTCCCCTCTATGCGGCATTGGTCACACCGCAGTTGGAGTACTGCATCCAGTTTTGGGCGCCGTACTTCAAGAGGGATGTTGATAGACTTGAGAGGGTCCAGAGGAGGGCCACTCGTATGGTTAGGTGCTTACAAGACAAGCCCTATGAGGAGAGACTGAGGGACCTGGACCTCTTCAGCCTCCGTAAGAGACGGCTGAGAGGTGATCTTGCAGCCACCTACAGATTCATTACGGGGACGCAGCATGGGATCAGAGATGCTCTGTTCATCGGGGCGCCTCTTGGGGTAACAAGGAACAATGGTCACATACTGAAAGAGAGCGGATTTCAGCTAGATATCAGGAAAAACTTTTTCACGGTGAGGGTGGCCAAACTTTGAAATGGGCTTCCAAGGGAGGCGATGCTCTCCCCTACCTTGGGGGTCTTTAAGAGAAGGCTGGATAGGCATCTGGCGGGGGTCATCTCACCCCAGTACTCCTTGCTGCCTAGGCAGGGGGTCGGACTCGATGATCTCTTGAGGTCCCGCCCAACCCTAGGGCTATGAATCTATGAATCTACGTCCTTCCCCACCCTGCCTTCCCCGCTGGCCCACCCCGCCAGGCAGGTGGGGGGGATTTCTTTCGAAGGGAAGCTCCCATTTCCCTGACACAGGGCACCTCTTTCAAAACAGTGATGTCTCTCATGAGACACCCAAATGGCATTGGCACCACTGTCATTGCCAAGGACCACCCACAAGTATATGTATTTATGCAGCGCTCCTCCATCTGAGGGAGTGACTGCCCTGCCCACATGCAGGTCCATCCCCGGGAGCACGTGAGAGGGCCGAGCTGGAAAGGGATGTGACCCTGGCGGACAGAGGGGCCAGCCGTGGTGGAGCGCAGCGTGGTGCGTTGCCGCGGCACCACTCGTATCATTCGGGGAGTTGCAGGTAGCGGCGGCCGGCAGCTGGAGCGGTGCTGACGGCCGCCCCGCGTCTGGGCAGGGACAGGTGAGCGGGACCTCAGGGACGCTGACCCTCTCCTGCCCTGCCACCTTGGCGCACAAGGATCCCAGGGAGGAGGCATCTTGCCAACCTCAAATGTCCGCGTCAGACTTCACTGACACATGGGACCCAGCGCTGGCCTGCTCCTGGGTGCCGGGTCCCAGGGACACCTCACCTGACTCAGTGGCAATGTGTAGGGGGTCTGTTTGCACAGGTGCAGACCCTGGTCGGCTGCGCTCACTGCTTAAGTGATGGGCAGGGGGGCAGGCGGGAGTGACAGTGCCCCCCCTGCAAACGGTGA
>NW_005843848.1:14524-16129 GCF_000455745.1 Alligator sinensis | reverse complement strand
ACAGGTAAAGGCTAATTCTGCATCCACAGAAGACCTGCCTTGAGAGTAACCTTTCCTAGCAGCTCCACATGTAGGAGGCAGGAGCTGGGCATGGTCCAGAGGCAACACTCTGAATTGGACAGGATAAGAAATGTTTGTGTTTTAAACCTGTGTGTGTTTCGTATCTCTGATTCAGACTGGTTTTTCCTCAACTGTGAACCTGAAGCCACCAAATGGTTCCTGATGCAGGGTCTCCTTCAGAGCCAGGATGGATAAGGCATGGTGCACAGCCAGTGTGGACAGGAACACTGGATGTCATTAGAGTAAATGTAGCATGAGATATATTGGTAATGCAGAGCTGGGGAATAGATCCTTTTGTGGGCATTGACAGGGATAAAGACATCCCATAGGTAGAAGACAGGTGGAGAGCATCAGAGAGGATTCAATCATCTACCTGAAAGGAGCAGGAGTTCAATCGGGTTTGGAGTGAAGGGCCAACATGGGCAAGTCAGGGAGTGACAAGTCTCCTGTGAGTGGGGAAGCACCGAGGGAAAAGGGCAGGAAAAAGGAGAAGTGCAAATTCTTGGAAGGGAAGGGGCTGTCTAAAGGGCTATGGTCAAACCACCCTAGTGATGTGATCCTGTAGTCCCTTTTCACCTAGCGGACCTCACCCACCGGCTACAGCTCCTAGGAAGCAGCGGAGGCTCCAGAGCAGAACGTCGGGACCCCTCAGTGCCTGAGCTCAAGCGGATCACAGCACACCCGGAGGGTCTGTGAGCATCTGCCCAACAGCGCTCCATCCCCCAGGGCAAGTAAGTGGCCTTCAGCGTGCCCCTGCCTGCTTCACAAATTTGCAAATTTGGCTGGAGAATCAAAACCTCCACGTAGTGACGCAGCCCCTGGGGCTCTCCAAGGCCACCTGCAGGGTGTTTGGAAAGATCCCCAAGGGTGGGCTCCCAACCCCTCCCCAGGCAGGAAGCCTGTGGGTAATGAAGCCATTACCACTGAGCATGGCCTTGTGGTACTACGGGATTACTCCAAGTATGGCACTGCGGGATTACCCCTTGGCCCTGGGGTTGCTACGGTATTACCCTCCAGGGGAGACGTGCAAATCAGACTCTGGGCAGACGAGCGCCACCTGAGGCAGCGCGGTCTGCAAGCTGCCGCCCGCCCCTCCCCCGCCCATATTTGGTAACCCCGGGCCAGTTGCCGTGACAGCAGCCCTGGAGGAAGGGCGTCACTGTGCCACGAACCGAGCTGCGCCACACCGATCGTCCTGGCAACGGAAGCCCCGCCCCCTGCGGCCTAGCTCCTCCCTGCCACTGCTCGGGCTCCATCCAGCCTCGTGCTGGCGTGACAGGACGATACCATATCCTGGGGGGGCGAGATCCTCTCGCTCTGGAGCGGTGTTGCCTCCCTCCGCACCTCACTCAGTTGGTCGCTCCTGCTCTTACCCCCTCCCACCTGGCAGGTGGGTGAGGCGGAGCGTTGTTGTCGGCCTGCGCATGCGCAGTGGAGGAGGGGCGTGTGGAGGGAGCGGACTGGGGCCATGGCGGAGCCGGAGCCCGCGGCCATGGCCGCGGCAGGGGCTGAGGAGGAGGAAGGGGGCGCGGGGAGCAGCCCGGG
>NW_005843848.1:0-14358 GCF_000455745.1 Alligator sinensis | reverse complement strand
GCCGCCCCGCCCCGCGCCAGCAGCGCCCCGCGCGACAGCGCCCGCCCGGCAGGTGAGCCGCGCCTCGGGGGGACGGGACCGCCCCTGCGCACTTCTTTTGTCAGCCCCCAGCCTGGTAGATCACAATGAGGGGGCCCTTGGAGCAGGCCCCATGGGGCAGAGCGCACCCCAGGAAGCTGAGCGGCCCAGAGCAGGGATTGTCTGCTCTGCCCCACGCTGCCCTGAGGTCCTTGCGGGGGTGCCGTGCGCTGTTAGCACCACGCACATGTGAGTCACAAGACAGACCTGGAGATTTCTGCCAGGCGTCCCTGGTGTCAGCACCGTTCTGCCGCGCAGCACCGGAATGGCTCTAGTGCTTTTCTGTATTTAAAAAATGGTGAGTTGGCATTTTCTGAGGGGGCCCTGAATCTTTGCAGGGCTCCTTTGGGTCTTGAACAGGCAACAGCCGCCGTTCTAGAGTGACCCCCATGCTGCAGATCAGTAACTTCTCTTTGGACCTGCATGGCAGGTCAAGGGGACAAGACCAGTAAAAATGAGTGAAATCTAATTGCTTCCAGATTTTACTTTTTCCCCCCAGTTGTGAGCTCTGAACAGATATGCGCTTGGTTTAAAAGGAATAAGGGAAGTCGTACTCTGAAGTTTAGATCACTTAAGAACAGATGCTGTTAATTTTCCCAGAATGTGGTATGAACAAGGTCTAGTAAAATCACTCTTGGACAGTCATCCACATCTTCAGATAATAGTAGATCAAGCCACTATGCCAAGGACACTAGGGAATTGACTGCCTGCTAATACGTTTCAGTGGAATGGGAATGTTTCATTGCTCACCAAGGATAGCGATGGAAAACGGCTTCCCTGATGAGAGAAGAGCATTTCCACTGCAGTGTAGGCAGCTCTCCTCAAAGGAGAGTGTGTAGCACAATTAATTGTACAGTCCGGATGGATGAATGTAGGAAATCAATAGCTTTGTGCAGTAGCTGTTTGGCATGGGATACAAGAAGATTGCACCCTGTAGTCAACATACTTTGGCTATCCAGCACGGACTCAGTTTTGCCAGCAAAGTGTTATCAGAACCCTTGGGTGTCAAATACACAGCCTGTAGGCTGGATCTGCCTGTGGAGCTATCATCTGACCCCTGGTGCTGCCTGTGGGGCGTGGAGTGACCAACAGGCAACGTGCAGAGCACACTGGGTGGCCTGTTCCAGCTCATATCCTGGAGTGGGTGCTGCGGGCAGCACTGCACTGTGGGGTTCTAGGGCCACGCTGCATGCAGTCCCGCACCTGCTCAGCTCCAGGGCCATGCTGCACAGCTCCGGAGTTGCTGGAGCAGAGCCATGCCACACACAGCACCCACTCCAGATCCAGAATGCGGGGCTGGTCTGTGGGTTCTGCCTGGCCTGTGGACTGGCCCCATGGGGCCAGATGAGTTTTACACACCTGGTGTAGACACTAGAGTTAAGGCAGTAGCAGTCCCATGATAGAGTCTGCGCCATAGATGAATGAATCTTAGTGGTTTTAGAATTGGGCACAAGTTCTTTGGAGGCACTTGTCCACAACTTTTTTGAATGTGGAGGCATCCCCAGTTGAGAACCACTGAACTATTGCAATCTGTTTTGTATGGACAGTGCTTAGAAGAGGCATAGAGGGACCATGAAAAAACCTTCCTGCTTTGAAAGGGGGAGGTAGACATTGAAGAGTTAAAAGACACGCTGTGCAGTCTTTTATTTTTCTGAAAGCCACTATAGTGATCTTTGACCAATTAAAAAAAATCCTTATTAAATCTGAATTAATGTGTCTCTAGCAATGCCTGTTTAGACGGTGAGCTAATTGTATCTGTTTAGCATTTATGCAGTTATTTTAATGTTTCAGTGACAGAAGGAGATTCATACAGAAGTCGGTTATGCTGCATGGCTCCTCCAGACTGAAAGCTGCTACCTCAGCAGTAAGAATGCTCTGTGTACAGGCAGTCAGGGAAAGCTGCAGCACCTGCATTAGGGCTCTCTGATCAGCCTGAAGCATACAGGATAGCTGGCTTGTGCTACAGCGTGTCCTGGTGCAACTCTGCATGGCATCTCCTGGAAACAGAGGCATTTTGGGCAAGTGGAAGTGTCCTGCCTGTCTTTGTTTCTGGGGGGAGCATGCAGGGGGTAGACTGGGAAGGGCTGTAGCACAAACCAGCTCTCCTTCCCACTTTAGGCTGATCAGAGAGCCCCCCAATGCAGGCAGGATTGCTTGCAGGTGCTGCAGGTGCTTGGAACACTGTCATGGCACCCCTTAGGGGGCCTTGGGCCACCTGAGTTGAGAACTACTGCCATAGACTAAGTTGAGACACTGATAAGTCTCAGGTGAATTCTCCCTGTCTCTTTGGGATGCATATCTTCCTCCTTATTTAGTTGTAAGTCTCTGTAGCATCGAATTTGAGTGTAATTTTATTGTGACTGTAGTCACAATAATACTTTAGTTTGTTTCGTACTGAATAAATAGCCTCACTTTGGAACTTTATGATTTGTAACTAGTGGCTATGCACAGCCAAGCTGGGATCAGAATACTTAGCTGGGTTGTTCCGGTTCTCTTCACCATTAGATAAACTATCTGTGATGGGAATTTTATTGACAGCTTTCCCATAAATGGGAATTGAATCCATTTTGATATTCTGCATTGCTATTGAAAATTTTAAGTGAGCTAGGAGAAAGATGCAAAGAAGGGGATATGTTAATAAGAAGGTGCCCTTATCCATTCACTCTCCTGTCACAAACTAGCCTTTTTAAAAGAAAGAGCAGACAAAAAAAGACTGAGCACCTTAGGCTTCAAGGAACTCCTTCAGCGTAGCACATATTTACAGCAGCATTTGTGCAGCTTCAGTAGAAGCCTTGTGCAGCTTTCTTTCTGTAAATGAGGTTACCATGGTGAAATGTTTTTGGGGGGTGGGGTGGTAGGTAGAGGATAGTAAATGCCATCCTTGGCTCCTTCAGAACAGATGGACACTCATGCATAAAACCATTGCAAGCACTGGATTGATAAAATATCTTAAGTCAGGTGTGTGTGTCCTTAAATAGAATTCAATTAGGAGGATGCTCATTAGTTTCAGGCAAGTTATTCTGTATATGCTACTGGCAAAATGCATACCTTCTAGGATTTTTCTAAGGGTGCACCAACAGAGATTTTTTGGGCTGATACCAATGACTGATTTTTAAGGAGCTGTATCAGCTGATACGATCCAATTGCTAATATGCAGCCTGGCAGCTTGGAGAGAAGCATCCAGCTGGTAAGTCCGTTGTGGGGGAAGGCGGGTGGGGGGGCAGATCGAGGCCCCCATGGTGAGGGAAGGAGTGGGGCTGGGGCTGTCCAGCTGGGGAGGGGGACATGATGAAGCCACAAGCAGCTCGTCTAGGGGGTGTGGAGAAGGGGGATGGCTCCCGCCACTGTGTGCACCCCAGGAGGGCATGGGGGGGCGTCCCCGGATCTATGCAGGGGGCAAGGGCAGGCTGCCGCTGTGGGCTGGGGCCAGGGTGGCACCAGGCTTTTCCCAGCAGGGGGTTGGGGTGGGCTGTGCTTTGGGGTAGGCAGTGGCAGTGCTGAGCAGGGCTATGGGGTGAGGGCTGCAGCCACCCCAGAATTTGCCGTAGTCCCTCTCTGTGCTGCCACCCACCCCAAGAACAGCCTGGCCCAGGCCCCTCACTGGGAAGAGCCCAACCCCAGCCCGTTTGCCTCCACACACAGAGCCAGCGGAACACACCCCCATGCACCCCTTCCCCACAACAGACTTACCAGCTGGATGCTGCCAGGCTGTGCTCCTTGCTGGCTGCATGCTGCTGCGGCTGTGTGTATGCACAGGAGCATTATTGGTGGCATTGGCCACATTGGCCAAAAAAAGCCAATTGCTGATACTGTCAATTTTCCTTATATTGGTGCTGATCCAATATGGGACCGCTGTATTGGTGCACCTCTAGATTGTTCTCTCTAGCATTTTTTTTTTGGGGGGGGGAACTGTTCAAAATAATTTTTTTAAAATCCTTATGTTTGTTAGTAACACTATCAAAATTTATTTAAAAGCAGTTTCACAGTTATTTTATCTTTCTTTACTGAATTCCCACCATTCTAAACTGAAGGGGTAACGAGCTTTACCTCTAATCAAAGTATCCAGATTAAAAAAAAAAAAAAAAGCTGAAGGAAATCATTCTGTACCAAAATAACTGTAAACTATAGAATAAAAAAATTGATAGGCATAGATGTGTCCTAGGCATGTTACAAAGAAGTGACCTTTTAACAGATGGAAAACTGAAATATGATAAGACTTAAAACAATAAAGAATGAGCATCAGCAAAGACCTGTAACTCAGTTAAAACATGGTTTTGTAGTTGGTTTAACTAACTTTTCTAATTTTAATGTAATTCTTATCAGAATTGTGAAGAGTATTTTAAGTTAAGGAGGTGCTTGAATGAAAGAGATGGGTTTGGTAGATCAGAACAAGGATTTTAAAATGTTTCTTAAATATTGAATACCCTTTTAATGTGTTTCTTGTAAATTGGCTTGCAGTATACAGAATGTTTAGTTTTAAATTGTAAACTTTGCTTTGTTGCAGTAAAAGTTTGCATAATCTCAGTTTATTTTTATTACAGGTCAGGAGTTCATTATTCCATCCTTGGCGCACAGGTTTATAGCAGAGATGGTGGATTTCTTTATTCTGTTCTTTATAAAGGCAACCATTGTCTTAAGTATTATGCACCTCAGTGGAATAAAGTAAGTTATCAATTTAAGGCATTTATTATATAAAGCCTTGTTACTCTTCTGACATTTGGAAGCATATTTTACATTTTAGAGCAGCTAATGATTGACCTTTATACTGGTTCTTGCTTTCTAAATGTTAGGATGACTCATGGAACATGGTTAAGAATTGCTATGTAGCTCCTTTCATGGGTTAACATGCTTTTTCTTTTCAAAACATAGCTACATACTGTAGGTGTTCCAAACATTATTTTGTCTGCCTCAAAATAATTTTGTATGATCAAACAAGTTTGATCATGGCAAGGACAACTTATTTTGGAAAGTTAATTTGAATAGGAGAGCATGAGTAGTGGGAAGAGAGCATTTGAAACTAGTTTTATGGCTCCTCTTTAAAAATATATTGCCAAGGCTTTCCAGAAATCCTGAGTCCAGTTTTCAAGGGGGGCAGGGGGAGAGAATAGAAACCTTTAAAACTTGAACTAGGATATCTTTATCTCTGTCAGTTGTTCTCTACAAATACCAGAACTTTTAGGGGTTGCATGCATTGCATATGCTTCAACAAAAAGATCAAGCAATATTTATTTAAAATAAGTCTGAGGGACTGTGACTAGGTGTGGTAATGCAGGACGAATACGGAACCTACCAAACTTGACTGGTTCCCTATTGGTTAGTACAACTTGAACTTAAATGTTATATGCAATTATATGCTGTCTGTATAAATGCTTGACTTGTTGACTAGTAGTCTTATGCTTCTATCTTCACTGATCATGAGATGAGTTTATATGAGATTTGATTAGAAAATACCAACAAAATATAGTATGCATAAGCTGTACTCCACTCAGAGATCTTTCATTTTAAATGTTTATTCCCATACACTGTTTAAGCCAGAGGCTTTGTTCTCTTTTCTTCAGAACCTCTTGGTTCTGTGATTGAAGATGTCTGCGAACCTTTCAATTAATGGAGGCATAAATCTTTGAAATCTTTAAATTTTGAAGCTATGTAACCCTACCTTATTCTACTTCTGTCTGTAACTTGAGGAAGTCTACATTGTCCTGGCATAGCACTATGGAACACCAGGCTAAGCTTCTGTATGCATGATAGTAAGCACCACCTCGGCTTATTAGCGTGTTACCGCATGCATGCCAAGGCAGCTATGCTGTTGTAGCCCCGGGGTAGGAGATAGCAGGACAAACTAAGGCCTGTCTCAGTTCTCTGCCACCATGGTGTCATACTGAAGCAGTATGATATTTTTTCAGCAGAGGCCAATGCACTAGCTACAGAATTGTGCTTTAGAGCCTGTCTCGAGTTCATATTTTTGCCAAAACAGCCTAAGAAAAGATGTGTTGGTAGTTCTCATATTGGAATAGTCCAAAATCTGTGGTGAATGTTGATGTTTCCATTGACATTTTATTACTGAGCACTTCAGCAGAAATATCCAACTAAAGTTCCTAGTCCAGAGTTCTGTCATCTATTTACCAGCTGCCAAAACTTCCAGCCATACTCATGAAAATGTGTATCAGTTATTTAGCATGTAAAGCAATAGATTGGCCTGTGGTATTCTTTTCCTCATTCATCCCTGTAGAGTTGGCCTCTTGAGGGAGAGGGGGAAAGAGAGTATGTGTTATGGATAATCTAAGGGAATCATTTTTTAATGATTTTTGAATGATCATGCCTTTTTTGAGGGGAGGGAAGTTGCTTACCATGTATAAGAATCTTCAAAAAGAGTCACCTGTTTTCAAATCAAATGCTAAGTTGACAAGGTTCCTTGGGTGAATTTGATATCTTTTATTAGACCAACCCAAATGGTTGGAGAATGGTTATTAAGCAATCTTTCGGGTTCAAAAACCCTTCGTCAGGCTAAGGAAGCTTCAGCAGTTGGTGTGTGCTCTTCCTGGATGGAATGAAAAGTAAACAAGCCAGGGGCTAGGCTGGGCTGGGGAGTCAGTTGCCAGGCAGATTATATGAAGAGCACACACCAACTGCTGAAGCTTCCTTAGCCTAACGAAGGGTTTTTGAACCTGAAAGCTTGCTTAATAACCATCCTCCAACCATTTGAGTTGGTCTAATAAAAGATATCAAATTCACCCAAGGAACCTTGTCTGCCTGTGTCCTTAGACCAACACGGCTACAACCTAAACCCCTGCAACATGCTAAGTTGAGGAACTTTCCTGAAAATTCATGTCCTAGGTGTTTTGTGCTTTCTAAGGTAGCACGTTATGCCCCATCTGCCACTACCACTGGTAGTGCCTCGGCTCTAATTGCAGAGCCGTGATGTTAAATACAGGGGTATGTGGGCAAGTCATGGTGAATGCCCAAAGGCAGCCTTTGAAAAACAAGTAAATGTTATGCAACTTCTCTCTGGAAGGTCTCTGTGTAATCCTGTGTGGGGTGGATTAGTAAACCAGTACTACCTCAGGATGAGGGTGTGTAAAAGATGGTTAGGTAAATATGGATTGCTACGTTGCTTCTGTGCTTGGGCATTGGTCCATATGTTGTATCCCAGCACAGGTGCCTAGTGAAAGCAGGCTCTAAACTCCAAAGTTGTGCTTCATAGCCTGGGGAGCCAGTTTAAGGAATGTTACTGATGCTGTAATGGCTCTTGGGGAATGGATATTTGAATCAAGAAGAGCTGGTTTCCTACAATGTATGAAATACTGCTACACCTTATTCACCAAGAGAAATGGTTAATGATGCGTTGTCCCTAGCCTCTCTTCATGTGTGTTTCAGTTGACCTACTGGATTTTCAAAAAGGTTTAGTTTTCCTATGTAAAAGTCTTTCTTATGTGTAGGTTATGGAGATGAGTTTGCTTTGGGTGGGCATGGGGAAGGAAATATTCCACAGGTAGAAATCTGAGAGCAAGATCATAGCCACACAGCCAGGAGCCTAGGGCACAGGGGCAGTGGTAGTTACCCTTGTTGCCCTGCTATAGGTACACTGCTGTCCGAGAGCACCTCACATTTGCCAAGATGGGGCATTATGATGACTTTGTCTTTGCAGACTATGGTATTGGCAGCTCGAGAGCAACACTTGTTCATTCTCCTAACAGGTATAATTGCCATGTAGAAAAAGCTGTTTTTGTTAACAAATTTTAAGGCTTGCACCAGAAGCTTGTAAGTAGGGATTTGCAAGTTGTTTTGGGGGTGCTGTATTTACCATGGTATATTTAACATGTCTTGCTGTAGGATTAGAGAGGATGAGCTGGTCCTTGATCTAATTGAGCAAATACTGGTGAACATGGACTCTGAAGGAAGCTTAAGCTAAGCCCTGCAATTTAAGATGCAGAACTGCAGGGACTCCACCTTCCTGTACAGGGTGCTGGGAAATGACAGTTCCTTTTTCAATAACATTTTAGATGGACCTTTTCTTTTTTTGGACTGTCAGAAGATGTCTCAACTCCTTGTGACAGAAATAGTCCAAGGTTGCCCTTTATACAGAAAAGTAGTGTCTCTGCTTGGGAGGCTGAATCCTTACTTACTGACAAAAAAGACATTAGCTAAAATGGCTTCCTGGGTAAATTGTGGGAGATAAAGATACTAGGAGCAGTTAGGCTCTTATTGCTGCTCACAGTTCTGCTCTGAATGCCCAGAAATGGGAGGCTGGGTGTGCAGAAAATTTTGGTTCTAATAAATCTGAAGTTTTGTGCAGTATGCTTAATGTTTGCTATTTGGATGCAGAGAGGTTTAAAAACCTCCCTTTTGAGTATAAAGGTACTGGGCTCCAGAGGAGCATGGCAGTTAAGTGCCAAGCAGTCTGAAGTCCAGGTGGGGCAGAATGTAAAGGAAAAGGATAGTCTTTCTTCTGCTTGTGCTTCTCTTGTAGGAAGGTGCACTTGTTTTTGTATCCTGATGAGCATCTGCTAAGACTCGCAGCCACTGCAGAGGTGTTGGCACCAGAGGTTAGTGCCAAATGACTAGATGCCAACCAGAGTTGTTTTTGCATTGTTGCCAAAGCTACTGAGGTCTTAATAGGCAGGACTAGCTTGGTCTTCCAAGCTGCTTTTGATTTAGGTGCCACTGGTGTTACTGGGTAAGGGATTTGCTCCCAGTTTAATGCTAATGAAATTGCAGTCTTGGATAAATAATACTGAGCCTGGAATGGTAATACATGTTTTGGATTTTGTCTCAGAGGACCTTAGACCTGAGACTAGTCTCTGTGCTGTTTGAGAATAAAGTTTTAGGCACCACGAAACAGATGAGCCTGGAACATTCAAGCATCCCTTTTAGCGGAAAGACAGATGTGCTTGCCTGACCTGTGTAGTGCCTCCAGTTTGACTGGTCAGGAGTTCCACATGGTCCTAGCAAAGGGTCAGTGGTTCCTGGGACAAAGTTAAGTTACATATGTTAAACCAGCTGTGCTGCTTGAGAGCACCTAGTTCCAAGGAAAGCTAGAGCACAGGAAGAATCCAGCCTGAAGTATGTGCTCTTTCTGATACCAGAAAAGGTGAGGTGGGGGGCGGGGGGGGGCTCCTATCAAGTTATGCAGGGATGTTTCCTCTTGCACAAATCCCATGTGTATCTCCCACCAGAGATGTCTTTTTAAGGCAGTTTTGCAGAAGGTCTCAAATAGAGGAGATGAGCTAGGGAGGATATAATATTACACGGTGTAGCAATTCTGCTTAATAATGGTCGATTGACTCTGTTCTTTAGTTGAGGATCCAGAAAATGAAGCCCTTAAAGGACCAAGGATGAGAGAGCATTCCAGTTATGCATACTGAATTCACTGTTATCATGTTATTGCTGTAAGTTTGTGGAGTAGCTTTTCTTATTAAAGGACAGTCTTGTTTTATACAGGGACATCTCCAAGTTTGCTATGCATTATATAATAGAAGAAATAGATGAAGACACATCCATGGAAGACTTGCAAAAAATGATGATAGTGGCTCTTATCTACAGGATGTTAGTCTGCTTCTATGAGGTAAGTGGTATTAGCATTAACTCTTAAGATTGTCAACTCGATGTTTGTCAGAAATGTGTAACTACCAGATGCATCAAATTGTTGAGTTTACCTGATCTTATTAAGTACATGCTCTAATGCTACCAGCAGTTGGGGGCTTTGACTGATAAAGTAAAATTACTGCATAAATTACTACAGGTAAAGCAAAGTCCTTTTTTCTGTATTAAGATTGCTTAAAACATAGTGTTTCTGTGCCATTCTGATTGTTTTTCTTTGTGAAGACCATATGCTTGCTGGAGAACCAACAGTATTTGACTGCGGAATTAAAATAAGTGACTTCTCTTGTAGATTATCTGTATTTGGGGAGCAGGTGGGGCAACCCCAGGCAAATTTCTGCTTGGACTGAGAGTTGTGACATGTGATACATCTGTACTTATTGCACCAAGTCGCGTGTTAGTGATTCCATCCTCTAATGTCAGCATAACAACGTAAGTAGTCTTAAATTTTGTCACTAGCAAATTATTGCTGAAATCTTGTAATTTGAATGAAAGTCTTATCATCTTTCCAAATGACCTAGTATTGGTTCTATTGGGCAAAATCCTATTGTCCACTGTAATTGTGATCCAGGAATCAGTTAAAGGGTTTGCTCCAGCTTTAAATGATACAGTACTTGATTTCCAAATCCTGTTGAATTTAGTTTGTGCCTGGCAAAACTACTTTTCTGTCTAGACTAGTAAACTTAAAATAAGCTTTTTTTTCTTATCATTCCAGGTCTACAATAAGAGCATTGATCAAGAACTTTTCTATTGCTTCATTTTTTCCAGCTTTTATTACTCTACTATTTTTTCAGCATAACAGAACAGCCTATGATATTGTGGCAGGAACTATTGTGGTAAAAAGGAATGGAGTCAGATGATACCAAGAAAAAAACAGATTTCCACACACTTTAAACTCCTTTAAAAATACCCCTAACATAAATGACATTGCCCAAGTAGCTGGGGACAGAGAGTTAAACAGAATGCATCACTTCAATGTGGTGCCAGCAACTACTTTGAGAGTGTTTTTTCTTTTCCTTGAATGCCAAAGAAGTTAAAATCTGGAAGTATTGTTTTAAATGTGGAAGTATTAACATTAGTTTGGCAGGAAAGACGAAGACAGTGTTTCTGCCAGAACATAAAGTGGTTGCCTAGAATTTTGCCATTTCAAAAGAAATGCTAGTTCTTCTGCCATAAAAAGTTAAAGAACTAAGTTGAAGAATGCACCTGTTTGCTGGTAACACCTGCATAAGCCATGTAGCAGAAAATATCCCCTTGAGGGGATGGCAGTATTTCTGTGCAAGGAGGCGGCAGAAGTACAGCAAATCAGGTTCCATTGAATTTCTGAAGTGTGTGTGGGGGAGCTAGGTATTAGTTATTTCCCTGAAAGTGTTGCAATAAATTACTTTACTCCAGGACCTGTATTCTGTTACCACTTTTAAAATGTTTTACCTAAACATGTATTGTGGCAAGGTTTTGCATGATTAAGTCTTAAGCATTAAGTCATTTACTTCGTGTCAGACCTAATGAAGGGGTGAATTGCTAACTGCTTTTTCTGTGGGAAGGGCAAGTTACACTGGTATTTAGTGAATTAGATTTATGTAAATAACTTCAGAGTTGTAACAGGAACAGTACAGATCATGGTACCAAGCTGACTTGCTTCTTCCTTTTGATGGGGGAAGTCTCTGTCAAGTTCTTGCATAAGACCATATAAAGTAATTGAAGGAGTTTGTATTCAGCATGCAGAAAATATTAACCAGATTGTGTTATGGTTTTAACTTCACAGAAGTTAAACAATTGAGTATTTACTTTTATATTCTAAAATTCTACCTAACTATTCAGTGCTATATTCAAAATAACTTCTAGACAACCTCTGAATAAAGAAAGCTAATATTTTGCATTAGACTGCTACACAGATTTGATAATGGTCTGTTTATTCTTCCAGTGTGTAACAGTGGCTGGGAAACAGCTTACAAACACAATGTCAGTATTCTCTAGGTTAACATGTCTGATTAGGAGCCAATACTGTTCTGAGGTTATAGCAGTTACTCTTGCTGTCTGCTATTATGTTAGAAAGTATGAGGATTAAGATATTTCTTTTAAAACAGAGAAGCTAAATTAATCTTTTTAGCTTTTGCTTAATTCACTGTCTCACTTTCTTGCATAACAGCACAGTATTTTATTTGAAATTACCTTCATTAGGGTAAGTACCAACATGCTCCTTGGAACTGATATACTTTGACATTCTACTTACAGTGGTATCTAATCTTTTTGGTTACCAGTTGCAAACAAATCTTTCTCTGAAGCAGAAGTGGAAGTTTATTTATTTGCCTGAGTGGGTTTTTAAAGTGTAAAATTGTTGCTGCTTGTCAACTTTTGTCTATATAAATAATTGTAAAGTACTGCCTAGTCTTCATAGACAGATAAATAAAAGCTACCCTTTTTGCTAGTCACTATTCAAGTATGAGCTTCCAGGAAGTGGTTGTTTTTTATAAATGCTAATGGAATTCCATCAAATGTATTCTCTGTTCCTTCGTTTTTGTCTTGTCACAGCTTCTTCCAGTTGTACTAAGGCACCACTATCTGTTAGAAGATTTAGAGATTGTTGTTTTCCTCCAGTTAAGAGGGTATCTACCACCCTTTATTGACACAGGTTGTGTTGTGCATCTAGTTGCCTGTGTTATCTTAATCTGCTGTTCAGTTCTAATAAGCATAACTTAACTAGAACCATCACAGTGGCACCTGCAAGGGCTTTGTCACAGTAAAGTGAACCTCTCCCAAAAAAGTTACAGTTGAAGTAAAATAATTGGGTAATAATAAATAAAAGCAGTGGGTCTTAATTTTTCGATTGCCTAGAGTTGAGTCAGTGGTGATGAGGAGGTTTTTCTAGGTGGCTTAAAAAAAAAGAATACTAAAGCAAACTGCAGGGCTAAATATTCCATAAACTCTAGAGAATAGCGTTTTTTCTTTTAATCTTTATTCATCAGACCACGTTATATTACTTACCATGTTCAAAGAACCACCCACATCAACCACTTATTCTAAAGATTGTCTGTATGAAACTTTTCCCCCAAAGATGATTTGAGTGGTCCAGTTTCTTCTGCATGAAAAGAAATGTCACTTACTTTAATGCACAGCATTAATTCATGCAGATGCAAAAGTCAAGAATAAAGAAAAACATGTCAGTCTAGTACTCAAGCTCTGAATGTGTTACATATTTGACAGGCACTGTCAATTGCTTTAGAGTTTAGTGCACTTTTTCTGCTGCTTCTTGGTCATGTATTTAAATATACTTCCATTAAGGAATTAAAAACCAAATTTCAAATGTTGTAATGCAACCTCTTCCAAAGTGGGTTCATCTGATAATCCATTTCCCCTGCCTTTTTCATGCTACACTTCCTGTGTTTATACCTCACAAGACTTTTTCCAGCCTATCAACAGATTTGGTAGTACAGATGGTACTATTATGGAAGGAAACAAAGTGAAGTATCTGTTGCTGCCAGAGGATTCTAATACTGAATGTTAATTTCTCATGCATGGTCAGTTAGTAGGAAGTACTAGCCCCTCAGGGAGGGCATGGGCCTGTGAAAAAAAGTCAGAGATTAGCAATTCTCTTAAAAACCTGATTTGTTGCCATATAGAAGCTCACTTGCAAATACAAGTAGAAGAACATGTGTACTGTTTTCTGTCTTAAATCACTTAAGAGCAAGAATCAGGATGAACTGGTATGCTGGTGATCATAGTTTCTAGGGTTGGAAGGGACCTGAACAGCTCATCAAGTCCAATCCCCTGCCCTGGGCAGGAATGAGTGCTGGGATCATAATACCTCAGCCAGATATCTATCCAACCTCCTCTTGAAGACCCCCAAGGTAGGGGAGAGCACCACCTCCCTTGGGAGCCCATTCCAGAGCCTGGCAGCCTTAACTGTAAAGTAATGCCTCCTGATACCAAGCCTGAACCTGCTCTCAATCAATTTGTGGCTGTTATTCCTTGTTATCCCAGGTGCTGCTTATGGGGAACAGAGCCTCACACATTTTCCACTGGTCACCCCTGCTGCGTTTATAGACAGCCACCAGATCCCCTCAGTCTTCTCTTGTGGAGGCTGAATAGATTCAAGCCCTTTAGTCGATCCTTGTAGGACCTGGCCTGCTGCCTGCCCTCTGGACCCTCTCAAGGTTAGCCACAACCATCTTGAAGTGCGGTGCCCAGAACTGGATGTAGTACTCTATGCGGCACTGGTCAAGCCGCAGTTGGAGGGGAAGGATCACCTCCCTGGACCTGCTTGTGATGCATCTGTAGATGCGCAACAAGGTGCAGTTAGCCTTACTGACGGCTTCCTCACATCAGCAGCTCATGTCCATCTTGCAGTCAGCAATGACTCCAAGATCCCTTTCAACCATTGTGTTGTTGAGAAGGGTCTTCCCCAGCCTGTAGGTATGTTGCTGGTTCCTTCTCCCTATATGCAGCACCTTGCACTTGTCTGCATGACAAGGGCCAGATCTTTAGTTAAGTAGTGCTCCATGTTTTCAAGCAAAATTTGTCCCCAGACTTATTTTTGTCTGCAGTTCTGTTGAACTTGCTGTCTTCGTGCCTGATTTGTGGGTGACAGAAATGCAAACTGAGTAAAGCATGGCTGAAAAGAGGGTCTTAAATCTTGCAGATACGTGTATGCGATACTTGATACATCTGTTTCAGCATTCATCA
>NW_005843847.1:20468-37444 GCF_000455745.1 Alligator sinensis | reverse complement strand
AAGAGAAGACTGAGTGGGGTTTGACCCCAGTTTTGGAGCAATGACAGAGAAGATGGAGACGGGCATTTCTCCATGGCTGTCAGGGACAGGACTAGGAGCAGTGGTCTGCATCTACAGCCGGGGAAACTGAGGCTGGAGAGGAGGAGGAATGGGCTGGCAGTGCCCTGCTGGAGCTGCAGGGGGGTTGAATGAGCTCAGGAGATGCTGGGCGGAAAGCTTGCCCCCACTACAGGGGAGACTGACCCTGCTCCCCCTCTCCGCCCTTCCTCACCACTTCCAGCAGTCCAGGAAGGGTGTGCACATACATCCACCCCATGATGCAAGACAGCGTGCACACACACACACTCTCCCCTCATGTAGGAGGGTGGGCATATAAACACACGGACATCCTGTGCAGAAAGGGATGCATGCATGCATGAACACACACCGCATGGAGGAATGCATACATGTGCACACCCCTGTGCAGGAGGATGGGCACACCCCACCATGCAGGAAGGCATGCCCACACACATGCACACCCTGTGCAGGACGGCAGACAGGTGCACACCCACCCCCTCAATCGTAGGTTGCCGATGGGTGGTTGTGACTGGGGGGTGGAGCCAAGGGAGGAAAGGGGGAGATGGGGGAGGGGGCAGGGGGAGGGCGCCAGGCCACCACCTCCGCCTGCTCCTGCTGTCCCAGTGCAAGCCCCACCGGGCTGGCACCACCGTCTGCTGCTGCAGAAACTGAGGCTGGACAGAAGGAGGTGGGCTCCGTGTTCGTGCGGAGGACTGTGCTCTGAGTGTGCAAGGGACAATGTAGTTTTGGCCTGGGGGAAACAAGCTGTGTGCTCTAGGTGTGCAAGGAGTAGGGTAACCCAGGCCTGGAGAAGAGAAGGTGTGTGCTCTGTGTGTGCAAGGGGCAGGGCAGCCCGGGCCTGGGAGGGAGAGAAAGTGTGCTTTGGGCCCTGTCGCTGCTGCCGAGTGCCACGGCCCCCCGCAACACATGGATGCTGCCTAGATGGTCCCTGTCTATAGCCTGGGACGTGGCTTCGGTCCAGACCATGGGGAAACAGGCTCGTCTCCTGGGACTGGATCCGTGAGGCAGGAGTGGGGGCCATGTACTGGCCTGCGGGGCTGGACCCCCTTGTTTGCACTTGCTAGGGCTCTGAGTTCCCTGCTGCCCCCACCCCAGGCTCCACCTGCGTGAGGCTGGGCTCAAGCATTGCCCGTGTGTGGGGGAAAGCACGAGTGTGATTTGGGTGGGAGCAGACATGGGGAAGCAGGCCCCTGCTCCCTGTGAGTGCTGCTTTGCTGCGGCTGAGGCCAGGTGCCTGGGGACCATCCTTTCTATGCTGGAGGGAGCTGAGGCTCAGGCAGGGCTGTCCCGGGACTGGCTCTGAGGTGTTTCAGCTTCCCCTTCCTCCCCCCATGGTTTCAAGTCATCACTGTGAAAATACTGCACAGCTTCTGCTTGAGTTTTACCAAGCCAGGCAACCAAACACCTCCCATCCTGGGAAAAGAAAAGAAAAGAAAGGAAAAACTCTTGGCTGTCAGGGATCAACTGAGCAACTCCTCACCTGAAGGATCTCTGCCAGGAAGGATCTGGAGGGACACTCTGCATTTCAGTATGGATCCAGGAAGAGGCAATTGCCATTTACACCAGACTAACATATCTGCAAAGGGCCAACCAGAGTACGGTGCAGGTTCATCCTAGAAAACTGATCCACTTTTTATCTGCAGATCCAGAGTCTTTACCTGCACCCGTCAGCCTGGCACATGAAGGGCACGCGTCCTCGCAGCCCACCCCCGGGCTCCCTGTACACTATTGTGGGTCTCCTCCACCCCATCTGCCTTGGCACATCTATTCTGGTGGGAACCTAACAGGCTTCAGTGTCCAAAAGGAGGTGGGGGGAGAAGAAAACACCAGGTTTAGAGAAACCCACTTGTGGAAGAGAAGGGCAGGGGCATTTGGACATCCACAGAAAGGGGATGAGGAAAAGGAGGTGCTGTCCTGCAAACAGCTCGGGAACTACGAGCCGTCAGGTGAACAGTGAATAAGTACACGGTGAATTACAGGCGTTGTTCCCCCGACGCACATCCAGGAAGGCAGGCAGGGATCTGCTCTCCAGCCCAGTCCAGGGGACCTTCAGGTGGGGGGAGCAGGGGATGCAGCGACCCTTCAGTGCAGCTGGGTTTTATGGTGTGATCGTGTCATGGCTGTAAAGTCCAGGCAGGCAGGGCTATGAGAAGGGGCCTTAGCCCTGCCCCCCCTGCCCCTGCAGTCTCTTACCTTCGCGTGGCTGGTGATGGGCTGGAGGAGCCCCCTGAGCACAGGATGCTCCATCTCCATCACAGCCTCCATCTCCCAGCTCCGTCACACCAGGGGATGCAGGAACTGCTGCAATGTCACGTCCAAGCCCGAGAAGAGTCACCCGCAGCTCCCACCTCTCACGAAAATGTCTGCGGCTCTAAAACAATAAAATAAAGTACAAATAAAAAGGCAAGCTACAGGCAGCCAACACAGGAACTGTGTCCCTTAGCTCTGTGTGCGCCTGTGCCAAAGAAAACTCATCTCAGTGGTACTAGTCAGTCCTGCTCCTACCAGCAGCTCCCAAGAACCCCCCAAAATGCCCCGAGATTTAAAACCGAGCTGCTCCTACCCATCCCCCCCGCCAACAAAATCCACCACTGGGGAGAACGGATCGTGCCCATGGGCAGGACCTGACCTGCTATTTCAATTGATACCAACACAGTGAAACAGGAGGCAGAAATTAAAGGAAAGCCCTCATCACACCAGAGCAGAGAAAGAAGCCGAGCACGACTGGAGGGCTGCATCGGGACCAGAGCTGCTACTGCACTGACCTCCGCCCAGCCCCGGGGACGTGCAGGACAGCGGGGACCTGCCTGGTGCGGGCGCTGCAGCTCTGCCACGGCCGCCTGCCCGCGCCCACCTCGTCCTGCCCAGCCCAGCCCAGGGGCGCCTGGACGGGGACCAGGGCGGGACGTGGGCGGAGGGGGAGAGATGTAGATGTAGAGCTCGGTACCTTGTACACAGAAGCACCTCTGTCTACTCCAATATAACGACACCGTGTGCGTGCCTGTCTTTCCCCACGTCCTGGAGCTGTGAGGCAGGGGGCATTTGCAGCAGGGCTGGAGCCGGGGGTTGCAGCCGGGGGTGGGGGAAAGTTTGCAACACCCCCTGCTCCCGCCGGAGTGCCCGGCGTGGCGGTAGCAAACCCCGGACCTGCTCCCACAGCCTCCCCAGGCACTCTGGGGAGGGTCGTTTGCAGTCTGCGGGGCCCGGGCACTCCGTGGAGTCCCGTGCACTGCCCCCAGCATGGGACTGGGCTGGGGCTGGGATCCACTCCCCCCGCCCCCCCGTTGCCCCCGGGCTACGGGGCTTGGAGCGCGGGGCAGCGCCGGGGCTGGGCAGGAGGCAGCAGGAGCAGAGGGGGAGCCCGGCCGCAGGTGCCCCGCCAGCACCTGCCCCTGCCTCTGCCCCGCCGAGGCTCCCGCGACCTGCCGAGCTCTTCCCGGGACCCCCGGGGGCTCCGGCCCCTCCCCCAGCCGAGCAGCCCAGGCTGCCCCAGGGCTTGGTGGGATTGCGGGGCCCGACCGTGCCAGACAACGACCCGGGCGTGAGCGCACATGTGTTTGTGTGCGCATGCATGAGTGTGTGCTTGCATGTGTCTATGTGTCTGTGCAAGTGTTTGTTCATGCATGCACAAGCCTGCATGCATGCGAGAGTGTGTGCTTGCATGTGTCTGTACATTCATATGTCTCCATGCGTGTGTGTGCATGTGTCTGTGTGCATGTGTGTACATGTCTGCGAGCATGCAAGTGCGTGAACACATGTGTTTGTGTCTACTTGGTGTGCACGTGCCTGTGCAAATCTGTGTACATCTGTTTGTGCATGGATATGTGTGCTTGCATGTGTCTGTGCATGCATGCACGTGTGTACGTGCATGTGGGTGCATGTCTGTGTGTGTGCATGTGTGCATGCATGTGCATTTGTTTGCGCATGCATGTATGCATGTCTGTGTGCATTCATACATGCATGTGCCTGTGTGCGTTCATACATACATGTATCTGTGTGCGTTCATACATGCATGTGTCTGTGTGAATGAGTCTGCATGAGTGCATGTGTGTGTGTTCCTGCATGTGTGTGCCTCTGTGTGTGTGCATGCATATCTGTGTATGTGTGCACATCTGCATGCGTATATCCATGTATGCATGCGTCTGTGTGCATGTGTGTATGCGTGTGCTCACGTGTTTGTGCATGCATTCCTCTCTACATATGCATGTGCTTGTCTGCATGTGTGTCTGTGTTCATGGCAGGAAGAGTATATTTGTGTCTGTGTGTCCATGTGTAGAGAGTGAGTGAGTAGAGTGCGCGCCCGTCTGCATGTGTGTGCGCGTGCATGCATCTGTGTTCATGGCATGGAGACCGTGTTAATGTCTCCACGTACAGAGTGAGTGAGTAGAGCGCACACCTGTCTCTGCATGCGTGTGTGTGTGTGTGTGGGTGGGTTTGTGTGTGTGTGTGTTTTTTCATGGCAGGGAGAATATGTTAGTGTCTGCGTGCCCATGTGCAGAGAGAGGGTGAGTTATGAAGGACACATGACCATGGTGGCGACAGGAGCATAGCAGTGGTAGCCGGAGAGTGGCGGTGCTAAGCGGGAGCTCCCACAGATGGCACTGTCGCTGTCAGTGGTCGGGGGGTGGGGGGAGGTGGCGAGCACTGACCAGGGGCCAGTGACCACCCGCAGACCTTGCCGGCAATGTCGACGGTGCCTTTTTGTAGGGGGTGCAGTGCCATGCTCAGGGGATGCATGTGCACCTGCGTGCACCTCCTACACATTAGCCCTGTGGTGACTAGAGTCACACAAGGAACAATGGGCACAAACTGATAGAGAGCAGATTTGGGCTGGATATCAGGAAAAACTCCTTCACAGCAAGGGTGACCAAATTTGGACTGGGCTCCCAAGGGAGGTGGTGCTCTCTCCCACCTCGGGGGTCTTTAAGACAGGGCTGGATAGGCACCTGGCCGGGGGCATCCGGCCCAGCGCTCTTTGCTGCCCAGGCAGGGGGTCAGACTCAATGATCTGTTGAGCTCCCTTCTACCCGAGCAGCTATGAATCTGTGAATTAGTGCTTAAAGTATACCATTTTATCAGCCTTCAGACCTAGGAGACTGCACATTTTCACATGAGAGCACACTCTACCAATATCCAAGGTGTTTAGCACGTGGGCACTGCTTAATAGTTATTTTTTTTAAATGTTTGAGATGAACTGATCTCCCCAAGCTCACAAAATGACTTTTTATTCTTCTACTTCACCCTCCCCTTTTCCAAACAAGGCCATGAAGCCTGTATAAAAAATGTACCCTGTGTTTCACTCTTATGTGACAAAAGGGATTTGATGTAATCTTCTTATGCCGCTGCTTCTGTCCCTTTAGTAGCACGCCAAGAGTTCATCGAACCATAAAACATGGGACTGGAAGAGACGTCAGGGCCGTGTAGTCACCCCCTGCTCAAGGCAGGATCACCCCCTACAAACCCTTCCAGCCAAGCATCGACCCTGATTTTATGCATTGGCAAGCATGGAGATTGCATAACTCTCTGGGGAGCCCATTTTCGTGCTCAACGCCCCCCCCTCCAAAACCCTCATATAGTGTGAAAGGTCTAATATCAAACCTAAATCCCCTGCTGCAATTCTTGAATGGCCCTGAGTCTGTTTCTGTGACTGAAGAAAACAGGACACATCTCCATCCTCTCCATGGCCACCTCTCAGGGATTTGAAGACATCGAGCTCTCAAGGACTAATCTTACAACACAGTCATTCAACCAAGATACATCCATCTTCCAGTCTGTTCATCTAAAATGAAAGAGATAGCGCTGTTATCGTTGAGGACCCAGGCAGGAAAGGTAAAATCAGGATGGTAGAGAAGGAGCGTTCCCTCAAGGCGCAGTGAGCACACGATATCCATGAAAGAGCCTTGTTAGCCTCTGCTCTGGTGGAAGGGCTGTTTGACCAAAGGCAGAAGAGGGAGGTCGAGGACACGGCTCTGTTTAAACAGTTCACCCTCCAGAAAGGGAAAGGGCTTTAAGGGGAAATGAGGGAAGTTGCCCATGAAAGCGGTGAAATGCTCAGAGACTGGGAGGACCCACACCGTCAAAGAGCTGACAGTTGGTGACAAGTAATACCGTGTATTTCTGCCAGCTCAGAGCTGGGAGACCACGGGAGCCCAACCGGCCTACAGAAACAGAGATGACAGTCACTGCAGGGAACACGTGTGAGACAGACCTGGGTCGTCTGTTCTCTGTGCACAGACAATAAATGGTGTGAGTTAGGAGCTGTTGTTGGAGTCCTTTTCCTCATCCGCTGTCACAGTGTCCTGGAGGGAAACCCTTGCAGGGTCCAGTCCTGGCTGAAGTCCCTCCTTGTGAGTACTATCAGGTCGCGTGCAAGCCAACCCCTGGTCTCACACCCAGTGGCTGAGGCAGTGGTGTGACCGGACACAGCCGAGACGTGCACGTGGGGAGACCCGGAGAACGTGCCCCGCATCCCAATGGCCCCTTCCAGAACTGGCTTGTCGCTGTGCGGCTCTTGGAGACTCTCACAGCAATTGAACTGCTCTCAAGCCGACGCTGGTTGGGGGTCAGGTCACAACTGTGTCCGTGCCATGGCCATGACCGCAAGGGTAAGTGTGGGCACCCGGCTGAGCGTGCTGCCCAGTGGGCAATGAGGGGGTGTTTGCACCCACACTTGGGGCGTCCTAGGGGTGGGTGACTTGTGGCTGGGGGTATTGTCACTTTTCTGCTTTCATTTCTCTCCTAAACATGACTTCAGGCCGCTGCAGTACAAGCCAAGGACTGCAGTGTGCGGTGTGCTTGCCTGCCATGGGGAGGAGAGCGGGGCTGTGCTGGGAGCTAGGACGTGGGGCTGGGCAGGCACGGAGAGGGGTCGCAGCGGAGCAGGCAGTGAGGGTGCGCATCTTGCTCTAGGGTTTCCATATTTCCAGGTCCAAGAAACAGGACACCTGTCAGCAGTACCCTGCCCCCCTGGGCCATGATAGTGCCCCTCACTCCTGCCCCGCAGCTCCCCCAGTCCCTGCTGCTGCCCCTCTCTGCAGCCCCGCAGCCCCCTGGCACTGCCAGTGTCCCCCATTCCCTACTCACCATCCCCCCCACCCCAGTGCCCCTAACTCCCAAGCTGCAGCCCCCCAGCCCTGCCCAAAGGGCCCCAGCTCCCCCGTCCTGGCCAGGCCAGAGCGCGGTGGCTCCGATTCATGCAGGCAGCATTCAGGGTATCATCTGTTCATGGTAACAGGCCAGAACACTTTAAAGCAACTTCATTTCATGTGCTGTTGGCCACACCGAAGGTCTGGACAAACCTGTATTTTAGCTCCTTCGTGGTGTGCTTAAGCTGCTGAACAGATAATCGTGTGAATGCTACAGAAGTACATCGGCCAATGCTCTGTGGGTGCGTGTACACGAGACGCTGAACGTATTTCTTCAGTGCAGCTGCCAGATAGCAAACAGCAGAAGTGACAGGAGGAAAACTTCTGGTTTCTTTGCAGTGGATCGGGAGAGAAAATCCCTGTCCCGAGAGCAGGAGTGGGCAAAATGTGGCCCGCGGGCGGGATGCGGCCCACCAGGTCATTCTATCCAGCCCGTGGAGCCCCTAAAAATGTGGAGAATTAATATTTATCTGCCCCTGGCTGCCTGTTACGTGGCCCTTGATGGCTTGCCAAAACTCAGTTAGCGGCCCTCCACCCGAAATAATTGCCTGCCCCTGCCCTAGAGCATGTAGTCAAAGGTAAGAGGTGGTCAGGATGCCTAGCAAGCAATGTGGGACAGGAAACGTAAGGGGTCAGGATGGGAGTTGAGTTGCTGGTGTGAGAGGTGGAAGAAGGCACTGTCAACCGTGATGGGAAGAAGGAATTTGAGACCTCGACAGGGGCGGTTTGAGGCATAAGCCATGATGCTGTCCCCTCTGTCCCACGTCTCGTGTGGTAACGAACATCTGCCTGCCTCCTTATCTATGCACTGATTTCAAGTCAAATGAGGGATTTCTGAGTAAGCAAGACACAATCTGAACATAAAGTAACTAGGAATTACTGGTTGTGCTTTCAACTTGCTCTTCGTTATTTCTTCCCTACCGCTACAGAAGACTGGATAGCCTGTTGTCCCGAGACACAAACATGGGATGCTTTGGAGATGGAGGAAGGTAAATCAAATAGAGATGCCAATTCTCATTCTCATGTAGTCTTTTTGCCTTGCTTAATTTGATGGATGCAGGTGTTAATTGAAGAATGCAGTGGTCAGCAGATCTTCACAGTGAGTGGTAAGGAAATGAGTAGTGCATGTGATCAAACACTCCTGTTGCTGGCTCCTACCTTATGGGTCTTTAAAAGGAGGCTCATACGACCCTTGGTAAGTTTAAGTTCATATGACCCCAGCTAGGTAGTTATCCAGACGCCTTGTAAACACCCGCAAGGTAGGAGCTGGAAGAATGCAGTGGTCAGCAGATCTTCACAGTGAGTGGTAAGGAAATGAGTAGTGCATGTGATCAAACACTCCTGTTGCTGGCTCCTACCTTATGGGTCTTTAAAAGGAGGCTCATACGACCCTTGGTAAGTTTAAGTTCATATGACCCCAGCTAGGTAGTTATCCAGACGCCTTGTAAACACCCGCAAGGTAGGAGCTGGCACCACTTCCCTTGGCAGCTGGCTCCAGATCCTGGCCGCCCTGACTGACCCTGAGTGGGTGCAGTAATACATGCATTTGGCAGTACTGGGCTCACCTTCTGTATACATTTCTTCAGCTTTCTTTTTAATGCTTTTAGTCTTAAGAATGATAAATTTCCTCTATCTATCAGTTATCAAAATTAGGCAATATGCCATTAAGTGGAAAACAGTATTCATTCATGAGATACTGCAGGAGAATTTCAGTAGAAGACAGACAAATACAGTTTCCTAGGCAGGCATTTCTAATTCCTCATCCACTCAATGTTGCCTAGACGCAAACCTCTACTTTATTAATCCTGGGGGATTCTCACATTTCCCAGCAGTTTGGGGGAGAGGTTTTTCCATGGACTTCTCCCCTCCAGGTTGCTGTGGCACAGGCTGCTTCCCTCCCATCCATGTCACACCCCCGTGCTAATTCAGACCATTGCTCACATGAGAAAAGATGCTCAGGACAGCGGTTACTGCAATGCAGTAAGTGTTTTGTCCTGCCTGTAATGTAAAAGCAAAACACAGAAATCTCCACCACTGTTTAGCCTTCCTGCAACTTAGTTCAACATATCTCAGCTCAGAGGACACAGAATGAAATAGATGAAATGAAGTTAAGGTAATAATCCTCACTTTTTCTGTTTAACTTCCTCCTCCATTGACACGGATCCTGTCCCACCCTGGCTGCAACGCCTGTGGTTCCCCTGTCACTTGTGCACGTAATTCAGCACTATTCCTTCACTCCTAGAGAGACTGTCCAGGCATTTCAGACCTGTCCCCTGGATAATGTCTTTCCATCTTTCCCTCTCATTCTTCTCCCCCAAGCCATCATTATCAGGTGTGCTACATGTCTGTGTATCTGCCGTGGGTGGCCGAAGTTCAGTGGTACGTCCCGTCTGTATGTTGGGAAACACTTTGCAATCTTTCAGAAAGAATGGTGATGCATGGATATAAAAGCAGGACACAATCATTAGGAGCGTGTATAACAGAAAGAATGAAACCAATTACCCAAGTTGAGGCAGACCTGGACAGGTTGGAGAACAACAGGATGCAGTTCAACAAGGACAAGTGCACCGTGCTGCACATGGGGAGAGGGAATCGCCAGCATACCTATAGGTGGGGGATGACCTTCTCAGCAGCACAGCGGCAGAAAGAGATCTCAGAGTCATTGTCGACTCCCAGATGAACATGAGTCATCAATGTGATAAAGTAATTAGCAGAGCTAACCACACTTTGTCATGCATTAGTCGGTGCATCATGAACAGGTCCAGGGAGGTGCTGCTCCCCCTCTATGCGGCACTGGTCGGACCGCAGCTGGAGCACAGCGTCCAGTTCTGGGCGCCGCACTTCAAGAGGGAAGTGGACAACCCTGAGAGGGTCCAGAGGAGGCCGTTCGTATGGTCAGGGGCCTGCAGGGAAGGCCCGATGCGGAAAGGATGCAGGACCTGGACCTTTTCAGTCTCTGCAAGAGAAGGTGTCACCCTATGGGGTCAGGCCAACTCTCAGGATCTCAATATCGCGCTGCTAGACAGTAGGGTGTGACACAATTGCACATATACAAACACACAAATCAATTGGATGCGTGCGCGCACACACACACACACACACACATCCAAACTAGCCTAGGCACATGCATGCCTAGCACCAATTCAAGCAAATACACTATACACCCCAAATGTAGACAAAAATTAATTGTCCATACCCGCACAGTCAGTACACATACACAGATCACTAATGCATATATCATACACACAATGATATAATACACACACATTATATATATATATATATATATATAGAGAGAGAGAGAGAGAGAGAGAGAGAGAGAGAGCGAGACATACTGTGGAAGAAGAAGACCCCAGGCCGTAATTTCTGTTGAAGAAGTGCACTGAGGAATTCTCCATAACGCTGAGTAGGCCTATGAGGTCAATAGCTGAAATCACAGGTTTTCCCACCTTTGCAGTTTCCCGTCCTTGTAGCTTTCTGGTTCAAACTAGCTCTCTGTTTGTCTTGTTATATCTTGTGTCATGTGACCTGAATTAAAACAAATAAAAGCTTGCTTTAACTGTCTGTGAAGGGGGGCTGCTTGTATAATAAAGAGTCTCTGACAACTTCATAACCAAACAATAAAGTGAAGCTTGTTTCTTCCACAATACGTACATACACACACACTCACCAGTTCACAGACATACAACCCACCTACACATAGGTAAGTTCCTAACAAGAAGAGTGGTCGTTCCTTAAGGAGATGATCCTCCAAGCCCGAAGGGAGGTAATCCCAACAGGGATCAAAAGGGGCAAGCGGGCGCATAGGCCACTGTGGCTCACCAAAAGCATCTGGAAACATCTCCTAGCTAAAAAGGAGGCATACAACCAATGGCAGGGAGGGGCCACCACCAGGGGGAACTACACCTTGGGTGCTCGGGGCTGCTGGGGGTGGGGGGGCTTCAGGAAGGCCAAGGCGGAGATGGGACTGGAACTAGTGACCCAGATCAAGGACAACAAGAAGTCCTTTTTTAAACACATAAGGGGTAAAAAGAAGCGACGCCCCCGGGGTGTCGCGGAGCCGGACAGGGAGCCGAGGCCTGGACAGCAGGGTCGGACACCACCCCTGAGGCTCCTGAACCACTTGGCCTGGCCGCACTCACCACCTGAGAAGGTAACCGTCATGAGCAGGAGCTGTTGCTGGAGCCCTGCGCTCATCCCTGTCTGCTGCTGCTGCTGCCCTGTTGTTGAAAGCTGGTCTAGAGATCCCTGTTTATAGCAGGCACCACCCGTACTGTGACACCCGGGCTGCACTGTGGACATGAAGCTCCAGCTGGCAGGGCGGTTGGGCAGTATCTGGCATCACGAGTCTGTCCACTCTGCCCCTGTTAACAGCAGCCATTACATGGGTCCCGCCCGCCAGGATGCACACCCAGGCCCTGCCCAGTGGGGAGCACTGTCTGCACCTGTGACTGCCCTGGGCCCTTCCCACTTCGGGGTGCTGGGCCTGGTCCAGCTTTCCTCTGCATCCTGCACTCGCAGGTCCTGGGACGTGGAGTGTGGGGTTCCCAGGTCTCTTGGTGCTGGGGCTTTCATGAGGGCACCGCTGGTCATGATCCCAGCAGACACTGCAGGAGCCACAGCGGGGAGGGAGATGGGGCTTGGCTGGGCAGAGCTGGTCGGAGCCCAAGGCTGGGGGCTGCAACTCCCCGAGCACTGGAGGTTAGTAGAGACCTGTTAGATTATGAGTCCTGAAGCCATCCTCTACACTTAATCCACAGTGAATGGGACTACAGTGTAGCAGAAAGCCCCTTTTTCCTCTTGCCTGCATTTGCTCTCCCCTCTTTGGATATGTTTCTCTTTTTCTACCTTTTCTTCCTTCCTCTCTCTTTCACTTTAAGATAAGGAATTGTGTTTTAAAATTTGTATGTGTGCATTTTGTATTTCCCCTTGTATTTTGGTATTTTTTTATCTATTTGTGTGCCATGGCATTACTTTTGTAGCTTATATTTTATACTCCTCACCTCTCAGCTTTCAACTAAATGTGTTTTAGTTTCATAAGTAAGTTATACATTGTAACAATGTTAATAAGGGCAGGAATCAAACTGCCCTTCCCTGTATCGACACTGGGAGCTTCGATAAGCTTTTTGAGAGAGTTATCCTGGTGCACATCTGCGAGGGGCCGGCAGGGGAGGTTGTGCTTAGGGGCAACCAGCAGGGGTTCATTAGGGGCAGGTCCTGTCAGACCAACCTGGTGGCCTTCTACGACCAGGTCACAAAATCCTTGGATGCAGGGGTAGCAGTGGACATAGTCTTTCTGGACTTTAGGAAGGCCTTGGACACTGTCTCTCACCCCATTCTTATTAAAAAACTGGGGGACTGGGGCGTCCACACCTACACAGTCAAATGGGTCACTAACTGGCTGGAGGGCCGCACCCAGAGAGAGGTGGTGGATGGGTCATTTTTGACCTGGAGGGATGGGGGCAGTGGGGTCCCCCAAGGGCTCAGTCCTCAGGCTCATACTGTTCGATCTCTTTATTAGTGACTTGGACAAGGGGGTGAAAAGCACCCTGTTTAAATTCGCTGATGACACCGAGATTAGGGGCGAGGTGGGCATGCTAGAAGGTGGGGACAGGATACAGCTGGACCTGGACAGGTTACAGGGGTGGGCAGATGAGAACAGGATGGGTTTCAACACGGACAAGTGCAAGGTGCTGCACCTGGGGGGGAAGACCCAGCAGCAGACCTACAGGCTGGGGAACTCCCTTCTCCTCAGTGAAGAGGCAGAAAAGGATCTGGGAGTCATTATTGAAGCCAAAATGAACATGGGCCACCAGTGTGGGGACGCGGTCAGGAAGGCCAACCGCACCTTGTCGTGCATCCACAGATGCACTGACCTGTGGGAACAAAGCATTAGCAGTTTTCATGAGTCCTCTGCAATAATTTAACACATTCTCATGGCCTTTCAACAGGCTTGCTGCTTTTTGTTCCTTGATAGGGTGTAGGTCTACATTCATTGGTCTACCAAACAAAATTTCATATGGTGTCAACCCATGTTTTCTATTTGGCATGTTCCTGAGGTGTAATTGGAAGAATGTCAGGCCAAGAAAGTCCAGTTTGCTTACAAAGTTTGGCTAATTTGGATTTAATATCTCAGTTAAGACGTTCAACCTTTCCTGAGCTTGCTGGGTGATAAGGTGTATGGAATTTCCATGTAAACCCCAATGCCTTACTGAATACTTTCTGAATTTGCCAGATAAAATGTGGCCCTTGATCTGAGTCTACTGTGAGGGGTATGCCGAATCTTGGAATTAATTCAGTCATTAATTTCTTTGCTACAGAGACTGTGTCTGCCCTTCTGGTAGGGTAGGCTTCTATCCATCCACTGAAATGGCATATTACAACCAGAACATGCTTAAACCCTTTGCTAGGTGGGAGGTCAATGACGTCTATCTGCAAGTTCTGAAATGGTCCATATGACCATGGAGTAGCGCTGGCCTGGACATGTGTTGGTTTACTAATTCCATGTTGTAGGCATATAGCACAGGTTTCCGATACCTTTTTCGCTTCTGCATGAATGGCGGGTGCATACCAGTACCTCAAAATGTTCTCAGCTACCCCATTTTTGCATGCATGTCCCATTTCATGGGACGCACGGGCAAGGTGAGGGACAAGGGTTTTTGGGGCAATAATGCGCCCATCTGGAGACTTCCATAGGGTATCAGAATGTAAAGTACAGCCTGCCACAAGCCACGCATGCTTTTCAGATTCTGGAGCTGCATCTTGGAGGAGAGAGATATTCGATAGTGAAAGATTAAGAGTTGCACATAAGGAGATAACAAGTTGGGTGCCTTTGAGGGCGACATGCTGCGTGTGCTGATCCGCACAAGCATTTCCTTGGCTTATCGGATCAGAGCCCCCTAAATGAGCTTTGCAGTGTATAGAAATCAGTTTAGGGAGTAAAATAGCATCTAACAAGGCGTTAATTAATGGAGCATGAGAAATTGAGGACCCTGCAGAGGTAAGGAATCCGCGATACTTCCAGATCTGACCTGTGGAATGGCACACTTTAAAGGCATAGTGAGAATCAGTGTAAATATTAGCAGACTTATTTTTAGCTAGAATACAAGCACAGGTTAAGGCTGTTAGTTCAGCAGTTGCGCACTACAGATGCCAGGGAGACTGTGAGCTTCAATGACTGCATGTGGTGAATATACGGCAAATCCCACACGAAGTTGCCCAGTCGCGTCTCTTTTGCATGAGCTGTCTATGAAAAAAATACAATCAGGGTTAACTAGAGGTGTATCTGTGAGATCTGGACGTGGGGTAAATAGCTGATCTATCTGAGTAATGCAGTCATGATCTAACAAGTGAGTATCTCCATCGTGCGGTAAAGGTAAAAGAGAAGCAGGATTTAAAACATTACAATGAACAATAGTAACATTATCGGCAGCTAAAATAGTGCGCTCATAACACGATAACTTTTGGGAGGACAAGTGTTGAGTTTTCCCACGGTTTAACAAGGCAGATACAGCATGGGGAACAGCAAGGGTAAAGGGAGATCCTAACACTATAGCTGCTGACTTGTCCAAAAGCAATGCAGCGGCAGCTACAGCACGCAGGCAGGGTGGAAATCCTTCTGCAACAGGATCAAGCAAGGAAGAAAAATAAGCATTTGGTTTGTGAAAAGAAGCAAAAGGTTGAGTCAGGACTCCAGAAGCAACACCTTCTCTTTCATGGCAGTACAAAGTAAAGGGTTTATCATAGTCAGGGCGTCCCAATGCTGGTTCAGAGGCTAGGGCTGCCTTTAAATCAACAAACACCTGTTCATGGTGTTCGGTCCATGGAAGGGGGTTATCAGCGGAAACGTCTCTAGTAAGTTCGTTTGAGAGTTTTGCCAGTAAGGAAAAGTTGGGTATCCATTATCGACAATATGAAGCAGAGCCTAGAAACCCTCTGAGTTGTTTCTTGGTAGTGGGTTTGGGGAGAGAAAGAACGGCAGAAATGCGATCTGTAGTTAAACGTCTATGCCCCTTGGAGATTTTGTGCCCAAATGTATAACTTTTGGCTGGCAAAACTGTAACTTAGCTTTGGAAGCTTTGTGACCTTGTTGGGCTAAACATTTTAGAAGGTGAATTGTATCTGTAACACAGGCGAATTCAGTTTCTGAAGCAATCATAAGATCATTAATATACTGAATGAGTACTGAGTTACAAGGTAACGTGATAGTATCTAAATCCTTCTTTAGTGCTTGAGAAAATATGGAAGGGCTTTCAGTAAACCCTTGAGGCAATCGTGTCCATGTATATTGCCTTCCTCTGTAAGTGAACACAAACAGAAGTTGGGAGTTAGGAGGTATTGGGATAGAGAAAAAAGAAGAACATAAATCAACAACAGAAAAGAAAGCAGCAGAGGCAGGAATCACACTGAGGGCAGTAGAAGGGTTTGGCACAACAGGATGAGAGGGAATAACAAATCGATTAATTTTTCTTAAATCTTGTACAAAGTGATAAACAGGTTTTCCGTGCTTGTCTGATTTCCTGGGTTTCTTTACAGGTAGGATAGGGGTGTTACAGGGAGAGCGAATTGGAATTAAAACACCCTGTTGCAACAGTGCATCTATAACTGGGGCAATGCCTTCCTCAGCTTCTGGGAAAGGGGATACTGATCTACAGCAGGAAAAGGTTTGCGTGTCTTATAAGTCAATTGAACTGGCTCAATGTTCAAGAGCTTCCCCGTTTCATTGAGGTGGGAATCCCACAAGGACTCTGGCATCCGAAAGAGATGGAGAGTTGGGAGAGTCACCATCTATTTGGTTATTCTCAGGGTCTGTAGAGAGCAAGAGCATTAGATTTGGGGTCTGATCAGAGGGCAGATCTAAATACACACCCTCAGGGGAACAGTAGATTGTGGCGCCCAATTTACACAACAAATCTCTTCCTAATAGATTTACTGGAGCAGTAGGACTTAACAAGAAAGCATGGTCAGCAGACAATGGCCCAATTTTGACTGTAGCTGAACTAGCATATTTATGTGGAATGATTTATCCCCCTTCTCCAATTGCATTGACTGTTTCATTGGTGGGTATTAGTCTTTCAGCTTCTTCAGATTTTATAGTAGACATAGAGGCCCCGGTATCTACAAGGAAACTATGAGATTTGTCATTAACAGTCACAGTTACACTGGCATCTTTAGAGGTTTTGATGAGAGAATGTAACGCAGCACATCCCAGAGACACAGAGGCCGTGCTGAACCATCATTGAGTAGGGCTTGAGGGGCAGGAAACAGGTGGGCCACTGCGCTGGGGCTGGTTTGGGCAATTAGTTTTCCAGGGTCCCTTTTGTTTACAGTAATTACAAACATCGTCAGGGCGCGGTCCACATTGGAAACGCAGCTGAAAAGGAGGTACATTTGGTCTTGAGTTAACTCGTGAATGAGGGTTTTGATCGGACGCTGGGACCCCAGGATAAAAGTTTTTACAAGGTTGGACGTATGGGCGAGGACCAGTACGCTATTTTTGTTCTAAGTCTTGGATTTGCAAAGCCATGAGACTCGTTTTAAGTTCTTTTCTTTTTTCCTTTTCTGCCTGCTGGTGTTCCCATCAATCGATACAAGCCTGAACAATCTTGGCCATGGGTTTACCCTTCCAGCCCAGGACTAATTGCTGTAGTTTATCTTGTAGTTTTGGCTGTAAATTCTTTACATAAGTGGTAACTATTAACCCTCACATATTGTCTGCACCAGGATCAATGCCAGTATGTCTTTGAATTGCTG
>NW_005843847.1:16186-20385 GCF_000455745.1 Alligator sinensis | reverse complement strand
TACATAATTCTGAGCTACTCTGGTAATGGTGTTTAACAGAGTGGCCCTTGCATTTTGCACATCTTGCAATCCCTGATTGTCCTCATAGTTGTAATCATTTCGTGGTCATGGGGTGCCGTCCGGTATATTTCGGGTTTCAGCAATAAGAAGCCGCTTTTGCTCTGGGCTTAAGAGACCGTTTAGGAGCCAATCGACATCTGACACAGTGGGATTATAGATATTAAAAACTTGTTGCAACTTTTCTCTAAAGTCTGAGGGACTTTCTCTCAGTTTTGGAAAGGTATTGCAAAAGGTGGTGATGTCACTAGCAGTCCAAGGGACATGAACAGTAGTCTTTTGGCTGCTGTACATTTGAGGCGGGTACTGTTTCAGGGGACAGAGAACGGCAGGTTTAAAGTATTGTGGATTATCGAGACCTGTTACAATCATTCTTAATCCTTCTGGGGCGACAAAAGTTATGACAGGTTGTCCATCTAAACCTCTCTGAATATTTTTCACTTCATATAACAGTCTTAATTCAGATTTCATTCGTTTTTTGACCTCTTTAACACTGGGTAGGTCTGGCAGGTTAGATTGGTCATCTTCTTCAGAACTTGAAGCAACGGAGGAGAGACTAAAGTGATTGGTGGTTTAGCAGGAGTTTGTCTGGCACTGCTTTCAGAGGTAACGGACCCCTCTGCAGGAACTGGAGGTGGAGGTGGACGAGCTTGACTGGGTACCCAGGAATCTAGCAAATCTTCTGTGTCTTCTGGAGTGGTGGTATCGTTGGGTGCCGCAATACTGGGGTACAATTTTTTATAGGTAGGAGGATCAGGTGGGGGAGCGCCTGGATTTTGCCTCTTTTATGGGCAATCCAGGGCTGGATTTTGCCTCTTTTAAAGTAGCCAATTGTTTTTTCAAGTTTTTGTTTGCATCTCTTAGACTAGCCTCAATTGATTTTTGTTTTCTTTTAGAAGCTTCGTTGTCCCATCGGTACCGATATTCCATTTGCCTTGGCTTGGGTATTTCTAGGAATCCCCTCAGACAATTTAATTTGTCAGGGTCAAAGGGAATTCATTAGGAATTTGTAACTCGGGGTTCTCATAGGAATACCCATTCTAAGCATGTGCCGATTTAACTAAGCGCTTTTGCTTCTTTGGACCCAATTGAGTTTCATAAATCTTATGCATATAACCCAAGGGTGTTTTGGGGTCTGGGCAAGAGGATCTCTGATCCATTTCTTTTGTCTTCAATTAAGAAAGAGAATAGGAATTTAAATATAAAATTCATGCAGCTGGCTTGTTGGTCTAGGGGTATGATTCTCGGTTTGGGTCCGAGAGGTCCTGGGTTCAAATCCCGGACAAGCCCTGTTTTGGATATGCGTCTAGCTGGGGTCATCCCCAGCACTCTTCCCTGCCTATGCAGGGGGTCGGACTCGATGATCTATTGAGGTCCCTTCCGACCCTAACATCTATTGTAACCAAGGGTAGTACACAAAGCGGCATTCTACGTTTACCTGCTGATTAGTCAGACAGCCTGTTCGTGAATGAGGAGACCGTGCCGAGAGATGGTGAGTCATGAAGGACACATGCCCACGGCGGTGACGGGAGCGCAGCGGTGGTGGCGGGAGCTTCCGCAGACGCTGACCAGGGGGCAGCGACCACCCACAGACCTTACCAGCAACGTCGGTGGCGCCTTTTCGTAGGGGGTGCAGCGCCATGCTCAGGGGGTGCATGTGCACCTTCTACATAGTTTCATATTTTCATAGTTGGTCGGGTCGGAAGGGACCTTGACAGATCATCAAGTCTGACCCCCTGCCATGGCAGGAAAGAGTACTGGGGTCAAATGACGTCGGCAAGGTGTTCATCCAGCCTCCTCTAAAAGACTCCCAGGTTAGGAGCCAGCACCACTTCTCTTGGAAGTTCGTTCCAGGTCCTAGCCGCCCTGCCAGTGAAGTAGTGGCTCCTGATTGTCTCTAGTGGGTTATGGAATAGAGACAATCCCACACAACTTACTGATTCATTTGATGCAGTGGCTGGGGAAATTTTCAGCTAATTGCATGATTTCACAGTGATTTCACACTTAATTTATGCAACAATTTTATTTTAAGAAATACCGTAAACATCAAAACACGATAACTGTATATATAAGGAACGATACTCTAAATGCACTTCTTTAAAACAATTACAATTACAATTAACTATATAATTTGAGCCAGAAAAGTTATCACTATATTATATTTACAATCCTAGAATTCCAAGAAGCCAAACACCTAAATATGGTTTCATTCCTCAGTAGTACAATTTAATGGGTTGGCCTCAGTAGTACGGTTCAATGGGCTGGCCTCAGTAATACGGTTCAATGGGTTGGCCTCAATACTGATAGGACTAAGTCCCCTTCCTTCAGTCCCGCTCCGCGGCTTCAGCGTGAACTAAGAGATTTGTGTTCATGGAGAGGGTGGTTGAGGTGATCAGTCTGATCCGGCCTACACTTGCGATTCTTCCTTCATTGTTCTGCAAGTGAAGTTACTTCAAAATTGGGACTATAGGTTACAGTTTTTATTGAGTGAGTTGCCGTCTTGGGCCCCTCCCACCCAAACCTGTCACTACTCCCAAATTTGGGCTCGGATCCTACTCAACAGGTTTTTGCTAGGTGGTCAGTTTGTCTGCTGCAACGGAATTTGTCTGCTGAATATTTAGTTTATCTTAAATTTTGCTTTGGAAGATTTTCCATGCCACTGCGGTGACCTTTCTTTTACAACCCCCTTTCAAAAGGCCTCTAACATCGAGGAGCCAAGACTTTAAGCACCTTCATTGTAAGGCCAGTAAAATGAACCTAGATAAGAAGATGAACCTCGCCTTCTTCTAAACTGGCTAATGGGCAACTATTACAAGCATTCAAACTATTACATTCAATATGACACTGATGTCTAGTCTGAATCTACCCTCTGCCAGCTTGTGACCGTTATTTCTTGTCACTCCTGGTAGTGCTCGGGGGAACAGGGACTCCCCCAATGCCTGCTGGTCCCCTCTGACTGGTTTGTAACAGGCCACTAGATCCCCTGCAGCCTTCTCTTGTGGAGGCTGAACAGATTCAGGTCCCGTCGCCTCTCCTTGTAGGGCCTGCCCTTCTGCCCCCGGATCATGCGGGTGGCCTCCTCTGGACCCTCTCCATGTCATCCACATCCCTCCTGAAGTGCGGCGCCCACATTGCCCCTGTGGTAAGTAGAGCGTGTGCCTGCCTGTGTGCACACCTGTGTGTGTGTGTGTGTATTTGGCCATAGTGGGGGATGGGGAGTGGTTAGGTAGCAGGGAGAAGAGGGGGGCATGTACCCCCCCTGCCCCCAGTCTGGAAGGGTCCCCCCAGCCTCCCCCATCAGCACTGGGAGGGGAAGGGCCCCTCCCCACCCCCCTGTTGCCCAGTACACATTGACCCACGGGGGAGGGGGCAGACATTGACAATTTGCTAGTATTATCTCTAAATGTGCAGTTAAACATTGCATTAAAAAATCTGTTTCATGCCAGCTCGGGAAAGCACACGCGTGTTCATGTTTGCTTGGAAGTGTCCATTGGAAATATCCTGTCCACCTCTGGGAGCTGCAAGTCTGCACTGAGGGTGACACTGAAATCTACCCGATAGAGGCAGTTTTGCCAGACATTTCACTTCAAAAAAATGCAAGAAAAAACCTGGCAGACATACACAATGGCAAATTTCAGCCCTAAAGCGAGCTATACATTATGACTAGGAGTACTGGGTCCAGTTTTAGGAGTATTGCATCCAGTTTTGGGTGCTGTACTTCAAGAAGGATGTGGATAGAATTTAGAGTCCAGGAAAACCCACTCGTATGGTCAGGGGCTGCAGGCAAGGGCCTATGAGGAAAGACTGAGGGACCCGGACCTCTTCAGCCTCCGCAAGAGAAGGCTGAGAGGGGATCTTGTGGCCACTGCAAATTCATTAGGGGATGCAGCAAGGGACTGGAGATGTTCTCTTCACCAGGTGCCTTGTGGGGTAACAAGGAACAATGGTCACAGACTGACAGACAGCAAATTTACACTGAATATGAGGATAAACTCCTTCACAGCAAGGGTGGCCAAAATTTGGACTGGGCTCCCAAGGGAGGTGGTGCTCTCTCCCACCTCGGGGGTCTTTAAGACAAGGCTGGATAGGCACCTGGCCGGGGGCATCTGGCCCAGCGCTCTTTGCTGCCCAGGCAGGGGGTC
>NW_005843847.1:10870-12010 GCF_000455745.1 Alligator sinensis | reverse complement strand
TTTCTTGAGGCTGGTTTGGATAGGGATGATCCTGCCTCAGGCTGGGGGTTAAACTAGATGACCTATGGAGGTCCCTAGCACCCCCTCTTCTCGGATTCCCTGATTCAATGACTTTGACCCCAGAATTATTAAAACATGCTAAATAAATAATTGTGTTGGAATCCTATGACCCCAGCTGACTTCCTGCCCTTTGGGCGGGGGGCTGGACTCGATGATCTTCCGAGGTCCCTTCCAGCCCTGATGTCTATGAAATCTATGAAATCATTCAGTTCTCCCCATTCATCCCCATACATTTGCCTGCATACATACTAGCAGTGCAAGGGGTCTGAAGCGTATCTCAGTTGAGACTGCAGCTTCCCTGCTTTATCTATAAAGTCTTCCCAAAATGTTTAGCTTCTCTGCAAGAAAAGAAGGGGAACACCAATAATGCATGTTGTTTTAGACATTCAAAGTTCATGTGAAAATATGACTGGCTAAAGCAATAAATGTACTCGGTTTCTGTTAATTAGGCCATGAACACAGTTTTCTAACAATTTATCTGGCACCTTGTTTAAAGAAAAACAAACACATCATCCTAAAAACAAGACCAAAACTTTTGATTGGTCCTCAGTTTATGCAGTCCATCTGTTGAGCACAAGCAGCAAAATGTATAACAACACAGGAGCTAAGAGACCAAGAGTCCAAAGACTTTTATGAGCCCAGGGCAGTTCATTAGAACCTGATCTGTAATATTGAAGTGTCTAGTCCTTCATCTCTCTGAGCCTCAGTTCTCCATCTGGTCAATGAGACCAGTGCTATGTTACCCTGTTTCCCCAGGGTATTGCAGAACTGACCCACACGAAGATGCACTGAGCTGGGACATGGTGTTAATGGTGTGGTGAGCATGTTTGTTATTACCCTGAAACAAAATAGTTTTCTGATAGCATACTGTTAGGTTAACAATAATTTAAATTATTAAGAAGTATTAGCTTTGCAGCTGAATACAAGGCATGACCTGTGGCCTAGCAATGCAGCTGGCCACAAGGCAGAATGATAGCTAAGCCTTTGCTTATGTTAAGTAATTATTTTAACTGTGTTAACTATTTTCTTCTGAGTAAAATGCAACAAGTGAATCTGTGTCTATGTGCTGTAAACCAGATA
>NW_005843847.1:0-955 GCF_000455745.1 Alligator sinensis | reverse complement strand
TGGCTGCCCGAGGGGCGGGGCGGGGGCAGCGCGGTCCCAGGTGCCTCACTGACACTTGAATTGCGTTTTGGGTTGTTTCTAAAATGGTATTTGTTGTAATGCAAGTGAAAATAAAAAGTAATGGGTTCGATTATATGATTTAAACAGACAAACTGAAGATTTGTGCCTGCGGGGTTCGTGACAGGGGTGCGGAGAGGGGACTGGGGCGCGAGAGCAGGGGCCCAGGTGCCTGGGTCCTTGCGGGGCCAGGGCGGTGCTGAGGGCCTGGACGCCTGGGATCTCTGAGGGAGGGGCTGGGGTGAGACCTGGGGGCTCGGATGCCTGGGTCCTCGGGGGCTGGGGGGTGAAAACAGTGCGTGGTTGCTTCTGGGTCTGGAGTCTAGGGCGGGAATCAATCCGTGTTTAGACCAGTAAATGCTCGCTAAAAAGCATTTTTCCAACTCCTTGAGTTGGTCTAATAAGATACCGGATTTACCCAAAGTTCCGTGTGGGGGCCGGGGGCGTAAAGATCGGTGGTGTAAGGTCATCTACGTACCCACGTGACGAAGCCCCCATACACTTCGTACTCTTCTCTTTCCCGTTTTCCGCCTTTTGCTTCTTTCTCCTTTTCTCTTTCCTCCTTCCCTTTTTCTCTCCCATGTCTTTTCTTTCTCCCTCCCCCCGCTGGATGCGGGCGTCTTCCCCCAGGAAGGACAAACAACACACACACACACACACACACACACACACGCTTGTCACATAACACAGCAATGGGCTCGCTGCCCCGTGTCCACACCGGGCTGTCACGTGTGTCTACGCCCCGCGCCCCGACAGCGCGGGGGGGGAAGCTGGGTAGGGGGTAAGGCCATCCGCGGGTCTCATTTACATGCGATTTGCATATGCAGATATAGGCGGGGCTGAAGTTTGCCTTTAGGGGCGGGCGAGGTCCAACAGGCTGCTGCCTCCTCCAATCGCG
>NW_005843846.1:35213-37537 GCF_000455745.1 Alligator sinensis | reverse complement strand
AGCTTGCAATTTTGAATGTGTAAGTAGTATGTGCTGAGCAGGATCTTGCCACCTTGTAAAAGCAAATATGTTAATAAAGATTTGAATACTGTATAGGCAACTAAGAAGTAAACCTCTTGGAAAGGAAATCAGAGGGCATTCAAGTTAGTTTGTGGTCATCAGCAGGGCCTGATAAGGCCAATGTTGTAAAACCACAGCATTTTCTTCTTCTTTCTAGACAGACTTTCTTTCTGTTGCTACCAGGTTATATTATGTGCAGTGTCATCAGCAGGGCCTGATAAGGCCAATGTTGTAAAACCACAGCATTTTCTTCTTCTTTCTAGACAGACTCTTTCTGTTGCTACCAGGTTATATGATGTGCAGTTTAAAATATACTGCTAAGTGCTCTCCAGCAACCCACACTTTCCCTCCCCTAGAAAAATAAATCTGGAGTCGGCCAAGCAACTCTTTTAGTCTTCAACAATTTTCATTTTATTCTACAAATTCTGATTTCTTTAAACTTAAATTCAAGCATTTGAGTTGGTCTAATAAAAGAGATTGGATTTGCCCAAAGAACCCTGGCTGCCTGATTCAAGCAGACACATGTACATGTACTCAAACACAAGAACAGCCCCATTGGCTTTAAGAGAACTGCTTAGTTTGATCAAGCACGTGTATGTTTGATTTAAACTTCTATTTTTTTCCTCATAAGAAGAAAAGGTAAACAGCATATTAATGCATTGCTGCCCCGTTAATGTAGCCATAGGAAAAATATAACTCAATTCAAGCAAATAGAGTGGACCAGCCACAAGTACAAAGTAGTTTAACCAGTGAACTGGTTAAAAATATGATTCCACTCAAGTCAACATGTTCTCTCATCTAAGTTCAAGTAAAGTGAACTTGGAAGCTTAATTAGGACCTCATGAACACTAATATTAAGCAAAGAAATTTCTATTTACCATTAAACAGCTGTGTACATATGAAAAAGGCAACAGACTTATTACCTACTCTGCATCAATGTGAAGGTTTAAAGATTAAAATCAAACACAAGACAGAAGTTTAATACTCAACAGTAACTTAACTTTGCCCAGATTACACATATATATATGTTTTATTGGATAAATTGAATAAATAGGTATGTCTTCCTTTGGCCTTAAATCCAGGTTGTGTTAGAGAAAACAAACTAAGCTGTTTAAAAGAATGGCTCATGTACAATTAGTAATGGCCAGCTAAACCATATTATTACTTAGATTTAAACATTTTTGGGTGCAAACAGCAAGAGACTTTGCAGCTGTGTGCTGGTGCATGGGGACAGGAAAGTAAAATTATTCTATACTATTTCATTATCAAAGCACAGCAGAGTACAAAATAGGCATTGGACAGATTCAGTATTGTTCTTAGCTTTTCCACAGGTAATAATTAGAAGGTAGCAGCTACTACCCTTTGATTCCAACTTAATGCAGGTCCATCCCCTTATATTTCTCTTTTCCATGTCCAAGTGTTGCTGTTCTACTTGGCACAAGGGTCTGTCATGCCAGGAATAAGGCATCTTTGCAAATGAATGTATATCCAACAAAAATCAAAAGCTTTCTTCTGCTACAAATAACAGAAACAAAATTTGTTTCAGCCAAAGCACAAACTGACAATATAACCCATGAGCCTGATTACCCATGGCATAACACCTTGTGCAATAATTAAGACTTTGATGTTCAAAGGTACCATTTGGAATCAATGGTGGTTAGATGCTCAAGTACTTTTAAAAACCTGGTTCTAATACTGACTAAAGTGGGTGTTAAGAGCTACCTCATTACAATTCTCCTCTCACTTTCATTGTTTCAATGGCTCTGCAAGGTAATGAAGATCTGACCCAGAGCTTGCAGCTTCAAGCCTTTATGTTAAACAGCACAGATGAACTCCAGCGTTTGAGTGCTCCATTTAGCCACCATGGCTGCTTGTTAACATTCATCCTCCATACACTAGTTAATCTGAAGAAGCCAAAATGGGATCATGGAGGAATCTAATTTGTTGAAATGCTAGGACTAGCTATGACAAGGTTCCTTGGGTTAATTTGATATCTTTTATTAGACCAACCCAAATGGTTGGAGAATAGTTATTAAGAAAGCTTTCGGGTTCAAAAACCCTTCGTCAGGCTCAGGAAGCTGCAGCAGTGGGTGTGTGTTCTTCCTGGATGGGATTAAAAGTAAAGAAGCCAGGGGCTGGGCTGGGCTGGGGAGTCAGTTGCCAGGCAGATTATAATGTATCAAAAATCCAATGTCTATGTTTAGTCCCTGATCTCTAGTATCCAGCAGGTTGATGAAATGGAGCTCATAGGCTCGTCTCTGGGA
>NW_005843846.1:32078-35147 GCF_000455745.1 Alligator sinensis | reverse complement strand
AACTGGTCCCCCCGGGTTTGGGGGGGGGGGCAGCCGGGGTCCCTCCATAGCTGATTGCTGAGCTGGGGGGGTGCAGAAGGGCCCCCTGTGCATTCTGCAGTGGACCTGGAAGTGGATAGGTCACACTCAGAAATGGAGAGGCTTCGAGCAAGTCATCCTTTTAGATACCACGTTAAAGTGCTATCAAGAACCAGGGAATGCCCCAAAACATGAAGTACTTCCGATCCACTTCTGGGTTTGCAGCCAAGCATGTGGGGGGCTCCCCTGCACTCCTGTGGGGTGCTCCATCTGCCCCACCATTGCAGCATTCACGAGCTATGCCTGGTACCTTGAGGTATGTAGAAAAAACATTTAAAGCTGTGTCCATGGCTGAATTGAATCACTGTCCCTGATTTGGGCCGAATCCGAATCCAAATAAAATACGGCCCGTTTCACACACCCCTATAAAGCATCACTTCAGAACTGTGCTTTTTAAGTTAATGAGCATTAAAACAGGCTAATACACATTTTTCTAGTACCTCAAAATGAAGGTTGTATATTTAATGCACATTAACTAAAGTACAATAATGCACATGTAGATGCACCCACAGATTATGGCACCCTATCTATTCTATCTAAATCAATTGAAGTCAGTTGAAGTTATTCCATTGACTTCAGTGTCCTCTGGATTCATCCAGTAGGGAGCAGAATCCTCAGTGCTCTGCAAGTCTGCCTACAAGTTCTGGCAGTGTTTTGGGGCATGCCCTGGTTCTTGATAGCACTTTAATGTGGTATCTAAAAGGATGACTTGCTTGAAGCCCCTCCATTTCTGAGTGTGACCTATGAAGTGGATGTCACAATGGATGTCATGTTACATGAAGTGGTATGAAATGATGGAATGAAAAAGGCTTATATTGGATTATGCATGACTTAAAAAAATCTTGTACAGGAATTTTCTTCCTTGTGTTTTTTGACATTTTATTTTATATGTAGTTTACAATTTTATTAAAAGATTATAAGCAACAAAGCAATAAAGAAACAGAAAGGGCCCACACACAGAATAAATGTAGCAATACTCTGTAAACTTTCAAAAGAAGAGCTACATTGAAAAGCCACCACAGTATAACAGTAAGTATGGACTTAAAAAACAATTGACATATGAACTGAATTCAGACAGGCCGATATCTGCAATTAAGCTCTCTGATCTGTGCAAAGATGGGGGGAAAACAAGATTAATAAGGACAAAATAATCAAGCACAATAAACACCAGTTACATGAAAGACACTCAATTACCGGTGGGGGCACATTTCTCACAGGAGGGCCACTCTCTCTCCAATCTCTCAGTCCTGATCCTCAAGGGAAATTTACACAACACTTCCCAGAGACGAGCCTATGAGCTCCATTTCATCAACCTGCTGGATACTAGAGATCAGGGACTAAACATAGACATTGGATTTTTGATACATTATAATCTGCCTGGCAACTGACTCCCCAGCCCAGCCCAGCCCCTGGCTTCTTCACTTTTCATTCCATCCAGGAAGAGCACACACCAACTGCTGCAGCTTCCTGAGCCTGACGAAGGGTTTTTGAACCCAAAAGCTTGCTTAATAACTATTCTCCAACCATTTGGGTTGGTCTAATAAAAGATATCAAATTCACCCAAGGAACCTTGTCTGCCTATATCCTTAGACCAACAAAGGACTAGCTATAGAGTTTTGACTATCTAGGTAGAACATGGGACTGCAAAGCACTCAAAATGCCTCAGAGGTATGAGCTTTTGTAGGCAACAACCTACTTCATCAGATAGGCACAAGGGTATTCCTAGCATCGGATTAGGTAGGTTATTGCTTACAAAATTCATGCCTCTCTCAATCAGTTTGTTTCTAAAGTGCCACCTTGTCTTATCTTCTGCCTAACTTCAGACTAGTGATTTTCAACCACGGTACTACAAAGTCCTTTGATGGATGCTGCAGGTGTGAGAAAATAAGCAAATAAGGGCAGGATCAGGCTTCAGGTGTGAAGAGAAAAGTAGATAAGGGCAGGCTCAGGGCCCTTCTATTTCACCACTTCCTAGCCTGTGCTCTTGGTCCCTCTGCAAGGAGGTAAGCTGTGATAAGCTAGTTATTGAAAGGGGGTGCTGCTCAGTTCACAAAGGTTAAGGAGGGGACCTAAAAAAGGTTGAAAGCTGTTGCTTTAGACTAATGCATGTTGCTGTTTCTGATGATCTGAGATAAGGTTTTGACCCTGGTTTGTAGGCATCACGCAAGGCTTATTTATACTGTTACATATCAGGGTTTTCTTTGACAATAAGGCTGTGGAACAGTCCATAGCATACACACAGATATGGCCTAAGTTCTTAGAACAGTGATTCTCAAACAGGGTATTGCAGCAGCCCAGGGTGCTTTGAGATGCTTTCAAGGTTGCTGTGAAGTACCATGCAATGTTAGCACTACTAGATGTGCAATTATGCTTCACAATATGAACACAGAGACTTCAAACAAAAATCCAAAGTGTTAAAGACGTCTGACCTGTTGCAAGACTTTTTTTTTTTTTTCAAACAAAAATCCAAAGTGTTAAAGAAGTCTGACCTGTTGCAAGATTTCTGAGCCCTTTACAGTAGACAAATAGTCTTTTTCTATAGTCAAAAAACAAGTGAAAACTAAGAGCTGGCACTTTCTGACAAGTGCCTGGAGTCTAATGAAGGGCACTGTTTAAAAAATGAATAAATAAATAAAAAGGTTGAGTGCTGCCTTAAATTATTAGAGATTTAAGGAAACTAGCATTTTTCTGTCTAACAAGCCTATTTCTACAGGCACACTGCTTAAATAAGCTCAGCTTTTTGCTTTGAACAGGTTATACTAAAAAACAAAAACAAAACAAACCTGATTCTGCAGGTGTTGCCCCTCTATCAGTAAAGGGCACCAAGTGGCTACCTCAAAATGAGAAAGTTCTTGGGTGCTGGCACCTTTCTCCTCCTGCTGTGAACCCTTTGTTGCAAGGTCTATGAAAACAGAGAGGGCCAACCATGTAAGAGATGTTCCTGGGGCTGCACACAAGACCTACAGGAGGAGGAGGAGAATCTACAAGAAG
>NW_005843846.1:18552-28777 GCF_000455745.1 Alligator sinensis | reverse complement strand
GGTGAGGCTGGACTCGTCTTTTCGTGCCCGACCTCTGCCTGATCGGTTTCCGGCGGCATCTCCGCGGTCGCCTCGAATGCTTTTGGGCTGGAGCGTGTCCGTGTCCTCTCTCTGGTCCTTCTGGGTTATGTAAAGCCCAGATTCGGGAAGACCTCTCTCCTTTTCCTATGTATTTATTTTTTTCCCCTCAAAGCCTGTGTGAGCTTCTCTCACGTAGGAGGATGCTGTCTGAGCAGCAGGCCCTGCAAAGCTGCTGTACGGGTGGGGGGGATCCCCGTGACTTCAGTGGAAACGAGCTTGCAAGACGGGGGTTTTGAAGCCCCGAGGAGGTGTCTCTCTGCTGTGGGCTTCGTTCTGCGCAGAGAATAGGAAGGCGGTTTGCAGAGCTGTCGGTGTCTGTGCTCCTGCTCCCGCCGCTGCCGCCGTCCGTCGGGAGTTCAGCTGGAGCGTTTTGCTGGGGAGCGCTCTTGGGGCTGGGAGGAGGGATGCTGGCAGAAGTGCAGCCTAGGGGAAGAGCTGAGTTTGGTATTCATGGCTGACAATAAGTCAGTATTGAGTGAGTGGTGGTTTGGGGTGGGGGGGTGTTGTTAAATGTCTCCATTTTTTTTTTTTTTGGTTGCATGCGGCATTGGGAGCTCCAGCCCTGCGCTCCCAAGGTTACAGTTGGGTTTGTCTGGGTCGGCATCACTGCAAGCTCCTAATGGAGATGCTGTTTATATTGCAGTTGGCTATGCAGTTGTATCATTTCATATAACGCTGGTGTATGCAGTGAGATATGTGTGTGTGCATAGGCAGACAAGGTTCTTTGGGTGAACCCGATATCTTTTATTAGACCTGGTCTGCTTATGTCTTTAGACCAACACGGCTACAGCCTACACCACTGTATCTACATAGACGTGTGCATACACATACACGCACGTAATGATGGTGTATGCAGTGATATATAAAATGATACAACTGCATAGATAAAACTTGAGCACAGATGAAGCCAAAGGCTCCTAAAGCCTGAACCCGCTTTGACCCGTCACCCAGAAGTGTTTCTTATTTCGTTTTTGAGCTGGCGCTTTTCTAGTCGTATTTCCTAGGGCTACGAAAATCCGCAGAAGTAAAGTTATGATCTGTACCGGGGGGCTCAACCCCCAGCCCACAGGCTCCCTATGGGTCTGAAAATCCGGCATTCGGGAAGCAGCAGCAGCAATTGTTGCTCCCTTGCTGCCAAACTTCTGGCCCTGTTGGCCAGATCACATGGTAGATCAGAGTGCGAAGGTGGCCTGGGTCTGATCTAGGCAGCCAGGGGCCAACTGGAAGCAGTGCAGGGCCTCAATTTACTTGGTGGTGTGGTTCCTAAACTAGCCTGTGGACCAGCTTTGCACCACTTACCCAGCCTGTAACAACAAAAGGTTAAGCACTGCTGGTCTATACAGACTGTCTCAACTAGCAGCCTCCATCCTTTGGTTTGCAGTCATCAGCCAGTCATAATAGAAATGATGGTATGATAAAATAGGCATTGCTTTTTTTTTTTTTTTTTTTTTTTTTTTTTAAAGTCAGTACAAGGTAGTTAAGTTCCTTTCCAAACCACTCGTCAATCACAATCTTGGTGGAATGGAAATGAATAAAATGTCTGGTACAGAAGTAGACATTCCTTAGCTTTTTTTTACCAGACAGTGGGCTTTAACACTTGATTTTCCCCCTCGATCCCATCTGGTGGGGAATTTTTCCTTTTCCCATATATGTATAGATGGGGAGGATTTACTTAAGTTTCCTTCTGCAGTCTGTCTGGTTGTGCTGCTGTCTTCCTTTATTTTGTTTCTCTTTGTAGCTGACCAAGTGCAGAAAGATGTGTAGAAAGCATGTTAATGCCATAGAGAAGTATGGATAAATAGTTGAACTGGAAACTCTCTCTCTCTCTTTTTTTAGGGACATCATTTAATTTATTTAAAGCAATATTTATGTGCAACTAACTGTTTTTTAATAAAAAAAAAAAAAGTATTGGTAGATTCTCTCTTTCTGTCTTATCGGAGGGCTGTGTGATCCAATTCAGTTTTGTATTATTTGTAATTGGGTGCAGAAATAATCCAGTAGAGACCAAGGCTGGGATTATATTACTTGTAAATTATAGGTTACTTCCTTTTTTCATGGTGGGAAGCAATAAGAGTTGATGAGAAAATGATTCCTAGTAAACCAGAGAGTGGGTAGGTGGATGTTTGGAGGAGACAGCATGCTCCTCTTCGGGCTGAAAGAGCATTTATATGTATTTACTGAAAGAATTATAAATAAAAAATAAAATAATAAAAAATGGTCTTTCAACCCAACCTGCCTTCAGTCAGATGTTTAAAATATAAAATGTACACACCCCCCCTGACTGAAGGCAGGTTTAGTTAAATAGTTGAGAGAACCATGGACAGACAGTAGCTGGGAAAGAAATCTTCCTTTTTTTGTAAAGGAAAACCAAGAGATCTGTAGGAATCCTTATGTCTTTTTTCAAAAGATATGGAGGGATGTATTCAGGTTTTCTATTCAGCATCTGAAATTCAATTCTCTTTACCCATATAAATGCACCAAAGATGCGAATATTTCTCTAGGCAAGAACAGTAAGAAGAGTTACTGCCCAAAAAAAAAAAAAAGCTATCATTCTACAGACCTTGAAGTTCTGGAAAGATGAGAAATTCTGATCGTTTGGATGTATTGCATCATTGTGTTTCTATATTTTTAGCAGCCTGTTGTCTTCATATTTAGGCTGATTAAGCAGCATTCACTGTATTCTTTTTAATTTTTTTTTTAATTTTGTTTATTTTAGACACACAACTTTCAGACTTGCCTTTCATTTGAAGGTCTTAAGAGCCTTGGGTCCAGTTTGCAGGCCTGTTAATGTAAAATATGCAAAGCGGGGCTTAAGCAGTCTGACACACAGTGTAGTAAGTTATGTCTAATCAATTGTGTTTTGAGGTAATGAATAAAACTTTCATTATGTGGAAACTAGAGATATATTTTTGGCAAATAAAAGTATACATGGCCATTCCTTTTTTATAATGGGAAACAAATTGGGTATGACAGTGGAGATCTGTTTCATAGCCATTTGGAAGGAAAGAGGAAGGTACTGACAAAAAGATTGAAGTAGGTGCACATTTCCTGTACTTAAAAATAAGTTAAAATTCATATCAGGTTTTGTTCGAGCGTATAAGCAATGAAAAGTACCATTTCACTTTAATAAATACATCTGCCTTTTTGGCAAGCTAACTCTTGCTGACATGCATCTAGCTGCTGAGCAGAACAGGAAACTTGTAGCATCATGCTCAAGTGACTGCATGGTCCAGAGGAGTGAGCATAATTTTGGGAATATCAGCCTCTCAACTTGTGGAAATGTTTAAATTTGCAGTAGAATCCATATGTAGCCATAGACTTTGCTCTGCTTTTTTCATTTCCACTTTTCCATATGTGTAAAATGAGAAGAATGCTTCCTGCCTGTATGTGTGTTGCGATTTGTGTAGTATATTTACAGTGTGTTCAACATGTCGGTGTCCGTTTTCCTTTGAGACCTGAAGAAGGGAAGCTTGTGCCCGGAAGCTTGTATGACTTCTCTCCCAGCTATACAGTTGGTCCAGTAAACGGCATCACAAAGAAATCCTTGCCTGTTCAACATACAGACTGTGTGCTTAATGTTAGGAACTAGAGCAAAAAAATGAATATGGGAAGTGTGACTGTACAGAGAAATTCCCTGTAGTTTTACAATACGTTACGCCATTGCCTAACTGTGTAATATCTGCTGTGTTTTCAAGTATAAGATTAAAACCAGTTGCCCTTGCACAGTTAAATGACATCAAGTATAATTAAAATGCATTTTAAAGCTTGAGTTCTGTATTGCTGGTCAAGGGAGAGAACTTCTTTCATGCCCTTCATCTACTTCTTGTGCAACAAAATGCATGTTAATAAACTTCACCTTACCCTATTTTAGGCTATATCATTTATGTATATGTTACATTTGTCAAGGAGTTTGGTTTCACGATGGCTTGCTCAAATCCCACGTGTCGTTCTGGGGATACGTTTTAAGCAGTGGAATGCAGTCAAGACTGGACAAGAACCTAAAATCTGTAACTGTGATAGAGGTTTTTTTACACTGCAGGGAACATTTCCTTCATTATATTTTATAAAATAACTAAAATTGTTATAGACTGCCATGCACCTCAACTTGGGCCTTAATTCTTACATGCATAATCCCTGTTGAAATCCTTGGAACTTTTTCTAGATGTCTAAGAAAATTTCAAGTAATTCACACAAACTGTAGTTTAAGGGAAGGTGTATTTGTGATTGGGAGAAGAGAAAGTAGAAAGTTAGTATGAAGTAAATGGTGTAAAAACATGGAGATGCTCTGCTTGTTCACCAGCAGGTTACCAAGGAGCCAAATTTTCAGACTAGCTTGTGCGTCCAATATTGCATGCTTAATATTATGTTGTCTAGTACCTCGTGCTTGGGTGTGTGCAGCTGTGGTACTAATTAAGAACAATTTTGGGGTTTGTTTTTTTTTTTTTTTTTTTAAGGATAAAGCATTCCAGTCCCAATTCACTGGTACTATAGTAAATTGTTAATTTGAAACGCAGAGGACCAAAAAACACCGACTTTGAAATTTAACAGGTTTGAATGATCCAAATTACAGTACCCTGTATTTATTATACGAAACAGCTGTACAGTACCTGTATAATCTTTCCAACGGTTTCTTAAAGAAAGCTAATTGTGGTCTGCTTGACTGTCATTGTTGTTCATAGACAATTTTGTTGATATTCCTCCACCCCAGCCTTTGTTAATCCCTCATCCATGGCAGGAACATGGTCTTTCAGCACAGAATCGAGGATTGTGAGCGCTGTATATGCCTCCTTCCATAGCGCACATGCTTGTTCATATACTATGGGGCAGAGTTGTGCTGCTACCCAGTGTGTCCACAGGTGACGGATAGTGGGATGACCTTCAGGGAAGGTTAGCTGTGAAGTAAGCAGGGGTAAATCTGTCTAATAAGCGGTCATGGACCCAGCAGCAGCACCACCGGATGTGGTGAGGACAGCAGATGGCAATGGTTTCCCTCCTGAAAACCCAAGTATATCTTTTGGCAGTGCTGTGACGCATTGAGTACAGGCCGCTACTATAATAAACCTGCCCAGCCCCCAGCTATGGATCTACAAGTCCTCAACAGTGGAGTAGGCGGAAGAAAATTTTGGAATCTCAACAATTGTGAAGGTGGATGAAGGCAGCAGCAGAACAAGATCCCCAGTTGTCTTGGTCTCCTTGACATTGGATCAAGGTCCTGGAAATCGGTGAGGCAATTCATTTTTTCCCTGGAGCTCAGCCCAGTCAGGATTACCTTGCTCAAATTCAATTTATTTGGTAGCCTTGGTCCCAAAGCCGCCCTCCACAAAGCAGTTCATGATGACATAGGGCAGAACTTTATCCCATGCTATGATGCTGTTTCTCATAGCGTCAGATGTTCCATTTCTGCAGATCTCTTTCACTCCTGGAAGCCTCCTGCAGCAGATAACGTGCCAGTTGTTTCTGGTACGCCATCCTAATGTGGTGTATAATTCCCTGATCTGGGGGCTGCATGTGGCTCATAGCACGTGCTGGGAAAGGGCATACTGCACATGCTTCAGGCCTAATCCTTCCCAATTGTGGGGCACACAGTTATCAATTAGAAGAACATTTCAAATTTGGCATGCCATTGCTCAAATTGGAGCAGCCACTCTTGAAACAACTTAATTGCCATGCTTGTACAGAGCCAACAAATACAGAGACAACAAGTTTTTTGCCCCTTTTATACACCGGGGAATTTCCTACTTTACCACCACTAGCAGCTGTAGCTTCTCGCTACCATTAGTGTTGCAGCAGAACAGTACAGCGAGCCCTTCTTTTCTTCCTCCTCTTTTCCTCCCACCACAACACTTTTCTCCCTTAAGTGCCAGTGCCCTATCGGGCTACAGGTTATTTAAAAAAACAAAATGTATCCTTTAGCATGTATTCATCCAATATTGCCTTTGTGTTTTCAGGCCATTTTTCTGCAGCCACAACATTGATGGAATATACTTCACCACTTCATCACTTTCACAAAGTGAAAGGACGCTGTGACAATGCTGGACTCTCTGGAGCCAACTATTACAACACTGAAACTCAATTCCTAGCTTCAGCACAATTTCATCTGCTCTTTCTTTAACTGGCAGCCTAGATATTGGGTGGTTGTTCTCCCTTGTATCACAAAACCACTTGGACAATTCTTTTTCTAAATCTGAATGCTTTGCGCCTCGGACTCTTCTTTGTCCTGGTTTCATGTCCTTCTATTACTATCTCCTTTATAGAATCCCAATTCTTCAAACGGGTCAAAAGTGTAGGAGGAAAACCATATTCTTTAGCCATTTCTGTTCTGGATTTCACTTATCTACTTCATATCACTTTCAACTTCTGGAAAATTGTTAACTCATTGTACTTCCTTTTGTTTGCCATAATGCTCACGCCTGCTGGGCTTGCACACAACTCCAAGCAGTAGTTGCATGCAGTACTAGCAACGTAGGATTACTGGCACGTTATCAAGCAGTGGTGGGGACTTGCTATGCACAGCATGCAAGGCCATGTGCTAGGGAAGACATGTAATAACTCCATCTCTGCAGACTCACATTGCAATGTTATCTATACTGTATCACTTTGAAGTAAACAAGTTTTGATGGGTTTATAGACCAGGAAGTGTCTTCAAATTTCAAAGTAGCTGTATTTTGAATTATCTGCATCATGAGGCATACAAAAACTTATCCTTTCAGCTGGGAAGTGACAATAGCTTTGAGGTATCCAACACTTCGAACATGAGATAATCTAATTAACAAGGTTTTTACTGTACTTTCAAAATTTTGTTCTACAAACGCATTTGAGCTGCAAAGCACAAAGAAACATTCTAAGTCCCCAGGTTTAAACTTGGACATGGTCCAACAAAACCTCATTTAATTTCCTTCAAAGAAGGAAGGGGGAGGGGAGTTGTACAAAATTTTAATCTCTTCCAAGCTATGATTTTGTTTCATCAAATTTTAAATCCATGTTGAAATCTTAAAAAACCAAATGTTATTATAGTCTTGGTTAAAAAGGTGGTGATATAGTATGTTTTATAGTATTTTTACTTAATAGTATACTCATATTTTTAAAATTAATATGCTTTATTTTTATGAAAGTGAAAATTAGAAATCATGAATAGCCCATTTCAGGTCAGTGGTATGACGTGATGAGTAGTCTGTAATTTAGAAAACAACTGAAAGTGAAAATGTCTTGGAAAGCTTTATTGGAAACAACTGTTTTAAGGGAGGGTCCTGGAAATAGATGCTCCTGAGCAGGTGTTTACCTTGCTGCAAACTCTTGGGATGTGTGCGCATGTATCCACTGAAACAACTTCTTTCCTACATCTAGTGATGGGATTTGGAGCAAAAGCTATGGAGTAAGGGTCCACATTTCTCGCTCACATGCACAGCTGCTGTTGCCTTGCAGGGAATGTGAAATCAGCTGTAAGTGGAAAACATCATATGGCTGTTTTAATAGCTTCCAGTAATATTCTTGGTGGCTTTTTTTAAGATTTTTATTCGGAAAGCAAACAAAGCATTTCTGCATCAGTGGAAAATTATGTATTTTCTATGTGGAAATATTTTTAATGGAGACTCACCGACACTCCATTTAAAACCCTTCTGACTGATATTGAAACCAGTACACAACTTGTGCTATGATAATAGACTTTTAGTTGATCAAAACGCCAGCTTGTAAAATGTCCATATTAAACTGTTTTAGGCCTGATTGACTAAGTTTTCTACTTGATTAACTTTCAGGAATGCACATTAGGGAAATGGGAATGTACTTCAAAATAGCGTATTTCTTTAACCCTTTATAGCAGGAATTGAACTCTTGGTTTAAATCCTATTAGTGTCTGTAAAATCCATCATGAGTACTAGCAAAACAAGTTTCATTCCCTGCATATAAAATAAAGAACTTGGCTCTTGTATCAGATTTCTGGCTGGTGATCTCCAGGTACCTGCAAAAAAGTGAGGGGGGAGGTGTGTGAGGGATGTGTGTTAATGTATTAAAAATCCTGTTGCCTGTCTATGTGTTTGTTCTCTCAGGGGAAAAATAGATTTTTACCTGCAATATTTGTAGGCTGTTAAAGAGAGTTTTTTTCCATTTCTATAAAACACCAACATTACCTTAAGCCAGAAATTAACCAACTGAACATGATTGGGCTTGAAAAAAGGAAATGAGTGGAAGGACTCTAAGATTATTTTAAAAAAATAATAATTTTTTTTGCAGCCCTTCTTGTTTTTGTTCCCTCTCCCCCTTCTGATAGTTTCATAGCTGGTAGGGTCAGAAGGGACCTGAGCAGATCATCAAGTCCAACCCCCTGCCATGGGCAGAAAAGGATGCTGCTGTCAAATGATCCTAGCTAGGTGATTGTCTAGCCTCCTTTTGAAGACCCCCCCAGGGTAGAAGCGTGCACCACTTCCCTTGGAAGTTGGTTCCAGATCCTAGCCACCCTGACAGTGAAGCAGTGCCTCCTGATATCTAGCCTAAATCTACTCTCTGTCAACTTATGGCCGTTGTTCCTTGTTACTCCCAGTAGTGCTTGGGGGAACAGGGACTCTCCCATTGCCTGCTGGTCCCCCTTGGCCAGTTTGTAGATGGCCACCAGATCCCCTCTCAGCCTTCTCTGGTGGAGGCTGAACAGGTTCGGGTCCTGTAGCCTCCCCTTGTAGGGCCTGCCCTGCTGCCCCCTGGTGATGCGAGTGGCCCTCCTCTGGACCCTCTCCATGTTGTCCACATCCCTCCTGAAGTGCAGCGCCCAGAACTGGACACAGTACTCCAACTGCGGTCTGACCAGTGTCGCATGGAGGGGAAGGATCACCTCTTTGGACCTGCTCGTGATGCATCTATGGATGCATGACAAGGTGTGGTTAGCCTTCCTGATTTGTGTCCCCCACATTGGCGGCCCCTGTTCATCTTGGAATCAATAATGACTCCCAAGGTCCTTTTCTGCCTCTTTGCTGCCTCTTCTCCTTCCTTCCCTGCTTGTCGTGCACTTTTTTTTTCTTTTTTCGCCTCCACATACATCTTGGAGCTTTTTGGCATTAGGTGAAGGGAGTGAGAAGCTGAAGTGACCTTTTTGAAAATGGAATGAAGTCGGAGAAGATAGGTTTATAGTAGCTACATTATTTATTTATTTTTTATGGAGGGGGTAATAGCATTTTGGAAATCATACAGTATTTGTGCCAAGGCTGATAACAGCTGGCAGCCAATTGGAACAGAGAGATTTTATATTGAATGGTGACTGTAAAGTAACAGCAAATTGGATGTCAAGAGCTGGGAACCTCATGATGATGGTGGGAAAGAGGCATGTGGAAGTAGTATTATAAACCACTTACAAAGTAGCATTGCTGGCTAAGGAAACTTCATTTTTTGGAATAAAATCAAATACTTCCCTAATACACGGTGAGCTGATCTGAACTGATTCCAAAATGATGAATATTGATTTCCAAAGGGTTAGAAGGGCAGCAGAAACGTTTTGAAACCTTCCGTCAGTGGTTTCCAGCCGTCTGAAAAGTGTTGACAAAGTTTCATAGATTTCATAGACATTAGGGCTGGAAGGGACCTCGGAAGATCATCGAGTCCAGCCCCCTGTCCCAAAGGGCAGGAAGTCAGCTGGGGTGATAGGATCCCAGCAAGATAAGCATCCAGTTTCGTCCTGAAGGTGTTCAATGAAGGCGCTTGAACCACCTCCGGTGGCAGGCTGTTCCAGACCTTGGGGGCTCGGACAGTAAAGGAATTCTTCCTTATGTCCAGCCTGAAACGATCTTGAAGTAGTTTGTGACCATTTGACCTCGTCATCCCTTGGGGCGCTGTGGTGAACAAACGTTCCCCCAGATGCTGGTGGTCACCCCTGATAAACTTGTAGGTGGCCATCAGATCACCCCTGAGCCTGCGCTTTTTCAGGCTAAAGAGCCCCAGGGCTCTCAGCCTGTCATCGTAGGGTCTGCTTCCCTGACCTCTGATCATGCGTGTGGCTCTTCTCTGGACTCTCTCAAGCTTCTCCACATCCTTTTTGAATTGTGGAGCCCAAAACTGGACACAGTACTCCAGCTGCGGCCTCACTAAGGCCGAGTACAGGGGGAGAATGACGTCCCGGGATTTGCTTGAGAAGCATCTATGGATGAAAGCCAGCGTTTTGGTC
>NW_005843846.1:17529-17782 GCF_000455745.1 Alligator sinensis | reverse complement strand
TGGGCTATGATGCTCGCCAGCTCCTTGAGTACCCTGGGGTGAAGATTGTCAGGGCCAGCTGACTTGAAGGTATCCAGCTTCTCAAGATGTTCCTTCAGAAAGTCAGCATTAAGGGAGGGCAGGGGATCACCCTCACCCGGACTTCCCGGCCTTGTAGCGGGCATGGGCGTCCCATAGGACTGATGAAAGACTGACGCAAACCACCTATTTAATAGGTTGGCTTTTTCCTGGGCGTCAGTTGTCAGTTGCCCCA
>NW_005843846.1:17131-17510 GCF_000455745.1 Alligator sinensis | reverse complement strand
GGCTCCCCACATATCTGAAAAAGGACTTCTTATTGTCCTTGATGCTCAAAGCTAGCTGGAGTTCAGTTGCAGCCTTGGCTTTCCTGGTCTGCTCCCTACATGACCGGACCAGTGCAGAATAATCCTCCTTGGAGGTGACTCCCATCCTTTCTAGGCCTTTCTTTTTAGCCTCAGGAGGTCTGCTAGGTCCCTGGAGAGCCAGGGGGGCTGCTGTGCCCTCTTGCTGCCTTTCCTCTGAGATGGAATAGACTTAGCTTGTGCATCAAGGATCGCTCCCTTGAGGAGCAACCACTCTTTTTGAACTCCCCTCTCCCTGTGGTCACGGTCCCTTAGGGCCTCACTGACGAGCCTCCTGAGCTTGTCAAAGTCGGCTTTCCTG
>NW_005843846.1:4600-17080 GCF_000455745.1 Alligator sinensis | reverse complement strand
GATGGTGAAGGTGATCAGCTCGTGGTCGCTGTCACCCAGCTTCCCATCGATCACTAGGTCATCCCCAGTAGCCAGTACCAGGTCGAGCAGCGCTTTGCCTCTTGTTGGCCCATAGACTTCTTGAGTGAAAAGTGAAATCTCTTGCTTGTTTTTAAAGTTGGTAGCAAACAGTGTGGTATTAGATCAGAGGCGTTTGCCATCTTGGACTTCTGAGATCAACCGATAACAACTCTAAAATTAGCAGGTTGATTACAGACTTAAACAGCTCTGAAGTATCTATCTATTTTGGACAAAATGGCAGAAAACATGCTAGTTACAGGGCTCACTATTTTGAGGAAAGCAAGGAAGTCTTCAAATGTTGTTGTTGTTGTTGTGTGTCCAAAAAAGCAAGGAAGTCTTCAAATGTTGTTGTTGTGTGTCCAAATCAATGTGATCTCATGTTCCCTTTTGTTAACTTCTCTTGGCCTTATGGTTAGTGGGAAATTCCCATCAGTAAGATGTCACAAATGCCCAAGACCATTCCATACGCTGAATTACTTTCCAAATACTCAGGCTGGTGACAAACATTCGTTTAAAGGTGTGATGGTCCCCAATCAGAGATGTGGGTTTTCCAGAAAATATTGAATTGGAAAATTTTCCAATGCCCTAAATAGAGCGTGATCCAATTTTAGCATGTTTATTTGACTTACTTTTAGTAAACAAAACTGAAAAAGTACCCCATGGTAATTTTATGTCCCAATAAACAAGTATTTGAACTGAAAAATTTGATTAGGAAATCAATTTAAATACAGCGCACTTACTGTGGTTTAAATGTTTTATGTTCAAACAAATTCAAAGCTTTACGTGGAAAGAAATTATTTTTATTGGGATACTTGTAAAAATGTAAAGATGATACACAATAGCATGCACTTCCCTTACATTGTTTACATTTTAAGGAAAAGAAGAAAGAAAGAAAAAAAGGCACTGAAAACTGTTGAAACACTAATTTCAGCATACCCAAAGAACTGTGCATGACATGCTTTGCTTTGCTTTTGATTTGACCTGCACAGCCAACTAGGTGAATTCATAACTTGATTTTTGGTTTGGATTTTTATGCGAGTGTATTTACCCTCCTGTTTTTATATATGTTTTACTGATTTATGCGCGCTCCCAACTATGTGAATTCATAACTTGATTTTTGGTTTGGATTTTTATGCGAGTGTATTTACCCTCCTGTTTTATATATGTTTTACTGATTTATGCTCTCTCTCTCTCTCTCTCTCTCTCTCTCTCTCTCACTTCCTAGGGATACTCACCTGAAAAACATTAATTACAACTTTTGAAACTGCCAAGCTTGCCTAATATATTGTATTGGCATCCATTCATTGTTACTAATGAATTTTTATAGAACAATGAATTTTTAGAAATGGAAAATTTCCCACAGAAAAATTTTCCACCCCACATCTGTCCCCAATTCCAATGAATGCACCTCTTTCCAAGCCACACATGCATGGCAGAACATGTGGTTTTGGGATCAGGGATCGCATCCCAATCATGTCCTCCTTGCTGGTGCAGGGGGAGCCCAGGATCATGGTGGCACCTCTCCAACTGCCAGATTTCCAGACCTATGGGGAGCCCCAGGCCCTGCATGCAGGATAGGGTGCCCAGTCCTAATGTGCTGGGCCAGCCAGGGTGGTGCCAGGCCCCAGGGCCCAGTCCTGGTGTGTAGGAGTTTTGAGGGAGGGGGCAGTGCCAGGCCTTTGGTACTCAGTCCTGGTGCGCTGGGGTGGAAGGGGGTGGTTTCAGGCCCCTGCAGGCCAATTTGGGTGGGCAGGGGGTGGTGCTGGGCCCCCAGAATCCAATCCCAGCATACTTGGGCAGGAGGGGACTGTGCCAGCCCCTTGGGGACTGATCCTGCAACAGGAGGGTGGAAGGGAGTAGTGCCTAGTGCATGGAGCTCGATCTTACCCGCAGGTGAACCGTTCCTCACTCTGGCCCATGGTACCAAAAGGTTGAGCACAGCTGGTCTGGGAAAATGCACGTTCGACTTGAGATGTATAACTTGTGAATATTCATGGACAAAACTGAGTTTGAGTGGTTAATGGTAAAGGGGAAAATAAACACACATGGGTTGACTCAGAGGTGATGCAAACCTAAATCTTCAGTTGGGGTTACTGAAAATGGTGGGTGTTCAGCGCTACAGTTTGACTGTAGGAAGCCATAGCAAGGTAGAAAGAAAGACTTCCAAGGTGTTTCCATGTGCGTCCCTTTGTCCTGCTTGTCCAGGAGAGCTCACTGTCTGGGAGTGGGATGCAGCTCACTGAAGAGTTTGGTAGGGAACCAAGAGTAAAGGAGCTCTAATACCAGTTTCTAAATGTTTCCTTTTGTGGTCTTCAGTCTGTTTTAAAAAGGATTAAATTTGACTTTTAACTTTTTCTTTGAAGTAAAATAAACTTTAAGTCGGGGGGCAGGCGTGTGTGTGTGTGTGTGTGTGTGTGTGTGTCAGAAGCGGGGGTTGCTTTGGTCAATTCGGATCAAGTGACTATCCAGGTTTTGCTGGTTTGCAGCCTCATTCCTCTTTTTTAAACAGTCCTGTTGCTATGGAAGAGTCCCACACAAACATGAGAAGCTGACAATGAGAATATACAGGTCTAGACAGAGGGCTTGCTTTCACAGAGTTAAATGAACTGAAACCATGCTATCTTTCAGTTGTTTTACTTCGTCATGATAATAGGAGGCGTAGGGACTTGATCAGGTATGTCACATGAAGATGTTAGCGTTTCTTTTGCCTGATCTCATATTCTAGAAAATGTTGAGGATTAGTGAGTTTGTAATAAAATACTCGGTGTGTCTACGTATTCATTAATGAGCTGTAATTACGACACATTACATTTAGTACTTGTAATAATAGGTAGTTAACTTAGTGCACTCTAATCGGGGCTACTGCATATTAGTGCTGGCGTACACTTTTTTGTGATGCTAATGCACGGTAGACTACATCTACTGCATGTTAACATGGCAGGCAAAAACTCTGCTAATGCTAAATACACAGTAGACTAATTCTACTGTGCATCTCGTGTAGACGTACCCACTGTGTAGGAAGTATTTTGTGGCAGGCACTCGGAAGTAGTGGGAACATTTTAAAGAAAACCCTGGAAAAATTATTATTGGATGAGCACTGATTGTCCTTGCATTTACTTTTACTCTGCAAAATCCACTAATGTTGAGTGTTACAATATTGATGTGACAAGTTGCATGCTTATTAAGATGACAGCCTAGGTGGGGGCTTCCCCCATGCTTGAAAGTTGAGCTTCCCTTTCAAAGGATAAAGCCTACTGTGTGTTAAAGGCCCACCCAAAGTGAATAGATACTCAGAGTCAGTTGGGTAAGTCTTCAAAATGTGGTAATGCTTCCCAGCTTTTAAGGTGCTTTGAGCAACAAAACCATCACTGATGTTGTTTTATAGTCGTTGCCATCATCTGAGCTAGCATCTGTAGAAATAAATGAAGCAGTTCATTTATCAGAGCTGGCGTTTCAGGTTTCCTTCTAGCTCCAGGTACATACAGCAGCATGGTTTGCTTGGGTCACTTTTTTTTTTTTCTTCCCCAAGGGTTGTTTGAAAGACAAGCTAGAGACACTCTTAAAGGAAAAATGAGACACTTTTTTTGGGAGTGCAGCTGAAGCTCACACTTCACTTTCTCACCAGGTAGTCCTTGGTGCACTCCCACTATGGGAAGCATTTGTCTAGTTGGATTGGCAGGGGGCTACTCAAATTGATGAAATACTTGAGGCAGAGGCATACTGAGGGGAGGGAAGGGTGGAAAGATTACCAATTCTGAAAGAGTAAATACGAAACTTGAATTTCATATATGAAACTTACATGTATCGTATGCAGCTGCGTATTTTATATGTCAGGAGTACTGCACTGACTTGTTTCTCCTCTTTCCAGAATATGGTATCAAGTTTTCGGGTATCTGAACTACAAGTGCTATTGGGCTTTGCAGGACGTAATAAGAGTGGACGGAAACATGACCTCCTGATGAGGGCACTGCACTTGCTGAAGAGTGGCTGCAGCCCAGCAGTTCAGCTTAAAATCCGAGAACTCTACAGGCGTCGGTACCCGAGGACAATTGAAAGTCTGACTGACTTGTCAGCTCTAAAACCTTCAGTTTTCAACTTGGACAGTAGTTCTTCACCAGTAGATCCCGACTTGGCTGTTGCTGGAATCCATCCGCTACCTTCGACTTCGGTCACCCCTCAGTCCCCTTCATCACCTGTTGGTTCTGTCCTCCTTCAAGACACTAAACCTCACTTTGAGATGCAGCAGCCGTCACCTCCAGCTCCACCTGTCCATCCTGATGTTCAGCTAAAAACCCTCCCTTTTTATGATGTGCTCGATGTCCTCATCAAACCTACAAGTTTGGGTAAGTGTTTAGTTTTAAATTAAGCGCCCCATAGGACTGTTTTACAAAGACTCGTTTTAGCAGCCACCATCTTCATCATTGCATCTGATCCATAAACATGCAAGCCTTCAAATAGTTCACTTTCCAAGTCGGATGCTTGCAGAGAGGCAAACGTTTCCATTTGTAAAGATGCAAAATTCTGCATGGCACTTTGTAAATTGTCGTAACTGGCACTTCAGAAGCACTAATGTGCAGTTATTTATATATTTATTTATTTATTTATTTATTTCTCTTCTGCCTCAAAAGATTCAATAAATTACTTCCAACCTGACCTTTCTAACCAAATGTTTCTTGTGATCAGTATAATGTGCTGTGGGGGAAGAAGGGGCAACTTTTATCAGTTGGGAATGGATTTTTGGAAAGTAACTTTTAATCCATGTGGAGTAAGAACCAATTGTACTACAGGGTCAGGAGGAACTTGTCAAAATTGGCAAATTAACTTTCTTACAGGGAGGTTACAATTAAGTAGCTTTTGTGTACAGTAAAGAGTATGTCAAGTCTGTCCTTGTTCTAACATCACAACTAAAGCACATATAAAATGTTTGGTTTTACAGTGGTATACCATGTACAAGTTGAATGCTGGTTGTGACTTGTTCACCTCCAACCTGTCATTGACATCAAGTACTGAGTAATGTTGTGTGTTTAACTAAGACTTCGAATTATTTATCCCCCTTAAATAGCCAGATTTTTTTTTTATAGTGTGTTCATTTATTTATTTTTTTTCAACGTTGATTCAACTTGCATCAAATTTTTAGATTCTTGTTTCCAAAGCTGTATGTTACCTTGCACTTGCTTTCTAATTCTTAAGTACTGTGTTTAATTGACAAGGCTTGAAAAAAAATACTGTAAGTGGATATAGAATCACTTTACCCAAGGATGTAAATGCAGTCCACCTGTTATATACCAGCATGTTTTATTGGATTACTGTTAATCGGGTACTCTAAACCATTTCTTTCCAGTTGGTGGGTGTAACCTTCATGTGCACGCAGTATACCCATTTTCTGATTTCTCCACTTTCACCCCCTGCACTGCTGTCCAAAGCATGTTAGCCTTAGGTTAACTTCTTGAATGGTCTAGATCTTGATTTGCAGTGAGGTGAATAATTGCACAAACACTTGTAGTAGAAGTAGCATTGTGGTTATTGTACCAGTTCTCACTGTGGCTGAACTCATCAGATGCAAGTCTCGCCGTGATATTTTTGAAGTTCCATGAAGGCGTTTCTGTTAAAGTATAAAATATTTATGTTTGCCTAGGGCTGTTTCTTTGTAGCCCAGTACAGATTTCCTGGAGTGTGTGGGTTTGTTTTTTTTTGTTTGTTTTTTTGTTGTTGTTGTTTTTTTTGGGTTTTTTTGTTTTTTTTAAATGTGTACACCTTCTAATCCAGTCAAACAAAAAACACTGTTCGTGCGTTTAGGAGGTATTTATTCATAAATGCAGCTGATCCACTTAACATTTTAAAATTATAGAACCAAATGGCAAAGGGGCCTGAAGTAATTACAATAGAAGTAGAGGTAACAAGGATAGACTTGATCCGATTGAATCAGGGAGCAGCAGCATGTGGGTAGTCCCATGTTGAGAAGTAGGCCAAAATCTGAAAGCACTGCTGGATTAAAAGTTGTAGCCTCAAACCAAACCTTTCTCCCTCTTCTCTCTGGTGGGTATCAGGCTTGTGGGTTGACGTTTTGTTTCTGGCTGTTTTTTTTTTTTCCCCCTGTTTTTCAATACTATATCAAATACCATCTCGTCATCAAAACACCTTTTTTAATGGGACAGTAACCCCCTCTTTTACCCTTGTGGTCCAAATAAAGCATATATTGATATTTGCTCATACTTCAGATTCTAAGTGTATTTACAGTCCAGGCTCATCCTGTAAACGAGATTGGCAGATATATCTGCATAAATTGTCAAACTGATGGAGAGGAGAGAACTGTTTATTAAATGTGTATCGTTAGCAAAAAAAGAAATCTCCTTTGGTTTGGAGAAATCTGGTGGCCAGTTCCTCCCCACTAGGAACCCGTTTTAGTTACTAACCTGTAAGAGACCCAGTGCTCTAATTACTGTTCATATTTGGTATGTGCTCCAGCCGAATCCTCCTGCTGGCAGGATTCTAAATCGCTTTCATATTTTGAAATATCTGGGGCTGATGTGGTGCTGCATTGATGCCATTTCACACAAGAAAACATCAACACTGCTCTGCCATGAGAAGGACAGGAGAAATGTGGACTGTAACAGTACTACCTTCCTTTCTCTGCTACCTGATGTGCAACACCCCTGCCGGGTCTGAAACCCTGCTTGCACAGTCCAGCAGGAGTGCATCCTGTACAGGAGTTGGAAAAAAAATGACTGCAGGTTGATATCTTGCTGGACACATTTACACTTTATTCTTTCCATCTCCACAACTCGCAGCTAGATGCCAGCAGTGTGTAAGAGAACTTCTTATAATTAGTCCTGTTGTTTTGGGAAATACTGCATTTTTATTTTTTTTGGAGTAGGGGGTGTGCTGTCATCCCCATGAAGGCAGTTAAAGTTGCATGGTGGGGTTCTGCGTGCAACAGGGGGCTTCTTACAAAATGTGCACTTGAAATATGGCTTGTCTCTTGGTAACAGGAGCACTTATTCTGGGAATACGTGGAGACCTTAACTGAACTCATCCTTATCTTCAGACTCCCAAATTCAGATGTGAGAAGTTGTGTGTCCTGAAAGGGCAGTGGGGCAGAGCATGGTGATGTGGCTGCAGCCCAAGCTGGTTACCTGTTCTGTCTGTGTTCATGTGTGTATGCTTGAAGTGGGGATTGGTATACAGGCAACTCTCAATCCTCTGGATCATGGTTCATGTATAAGAGGTCCTGTCAGGTGCCTGATGAATCCACTTGTGGCTGACGAGCCCAATTCAGGAGTTCATAGTTTGATAGCTGGTAGGGTTGGAAGGGACCTGAGTAGATCATCAAGTCCGACCCCCTGCCATGGCAGGAAAGAGTACTGGGGTCAAACGACCCCAGCAAGGTGTTCATCTAGCCTCCTCTTAAAGACCCCCAGGGTTAGGAGCCAGCACCACTTCTCTTGGAAGCTGGTTCCAGATCCTAGCCGCCCTGACAGTGAAGTAGCGCCTCCTGATATCTAGTCTAAATCTACCCTCTGCCAGCTTGTCACCGTTATTTCTTGTCACTCCTGGGGAGTGACACAACTTGTTACAAGCTTCACATATCCATGTATTGTCCAAGTCCCAGGGGGGATTGGTAAGCAAATGACAAACAGAAGAACCCTGACAACTTACCGAGGCTTTCCGATTCATGGGCTGCATGCAGCTTGCAAGGAGTCACCTGGTAGCCCATGGGCTTGTGCCAAGGTGTTCCTGCCCCGCCCCAACCTGCAACACCTGCCACAGTCTCTTTTGGTTTCCTGCTTCCCTCATTTCCACCCCCACCCCCCCCCAAGGTAAGATGACACAGTGCAAGGGGGCCTAGGAGAGCCTGTGCAGGCGAAGGACCCAGAATTGGAGGGCCAGAAGGGTTTTCAAGAGATCTCCAAGATGTCTCCCTCTAGACCAAGTGTATCAAACACATGGCTTGCAGAGCCCTGCTGTCTGACCCCAGTGGTGTCCCTGGGTCTGATCAGACCCACACAAGGCATGACATGCCTGTGGCTCAGGGCTGACCCATGGGCTGTATCTAGCCCATGAACCCCCTTCCATTCCCCTTTTCCTCCCCCACCCCCAGCATACCTAATCTGGTGGTTGGTGCAGCCATTGTGGGACCTCCGCCACATGCAATACAGATCCTGGAGTGGCTGAAGTGGGTGTCACATAGAGTGCAGTCCCAGGCCACATGGCACCCACTTTGGGATGCATGGTGTATATGGTGTCGTGGAGCTGCTTGGGTGGCCATCCTGTGGGATGTGCGTTTCAGACTGTCCGTTTCTTCTCTCTTCCCCTTCCCCCGCCGCCCCTTGCTGTCTCAACCTCCAGTGTTCCTAATGCTCTCCATAGACACATTTAGTCCATCTGGCTTTCTCTAGCATGAGAGACTGAAATTCTTGAGGAGTGTAACTTCCTTCAGCCGCTGTTAGCATCAAAGTTTTCCAGTGAATTGTTACTCTCCATCTGGCCACCAGCAGTTCATCTCTTTATAACTGCCCTCTGAAGTGCTTCAGACTTTAATTCCATTTTACAAGAAACTGTGGAAATGCATCTTTGCTGTTCTGCAAGCCATCAAGAGACCACGCAAAGCCAGAGTCCTGGAACACTAACTGTGTAATCTGTTCTGAATTTTAGAATTTAAAATGTACTGAGTCACAGTTGTAAAAATAGGAAAAATTCCCCTGCTTTAGTATGAAGGGCCTGATCCTACTCTGTGTAATAGGGCATCTGCATGGTACATAAATGCAATTCTGTTTCACTCTGCCTGAATCCCTGAAACGCCATTAACACACAAACTTTTATAGCACTCCTTCATTTTAGCTGTAAGGCAAAGTCTTAGAAAGTGGCAGAGAGGCCCCACTCACAGTTTTGTGTTTACTGACCTATTCGGGAATGTATGTAGAGTGGAACTGGATTGCTCCATATAGGAGTTGTCTTGAGCGTAATTTAATGTATTACCCCACTCACAGTTTTGTGTTTACTGACCTATTTGGGAATGTATGTAGAGTGGAACTGGATTGCCCATATAGGAGTTGTCTTGAGTGTAGTTTAATGTATTAAGCCATCTGCACATAGTTGAGTGGGTCATACCCTTGCTGCTTCACTGGTAAAAACACTGTGATCTTTAAGTGTCCTAGTCCTTTGTCCCAGAAGAACACCGCAGGGTGCTACTGTACTGCCCTTGCTGCTATTTAGACTTTTGGTAGTGGACCATCCTGTTTAAATTTTGTTTTGCATTTCTTCTCTTTCAGTACAGAGCAGTATTCAGAGGTTCCAAGAAAAGTTTTTTATTTTTGCTCTAACACCTCAGCAGGTCAGAGAAATCTGCATTTCCAGGTAAGAGGAGAGTGCATGGTATGTATGTGGGTTGTTGGGTTTTGGGTTTTTTAGTTTTTTGTAATTGTGCAATAGATGATTTGCAGAATTTCAGGGTAACTTGTGATAAAAATCTTTCTCAACTACTTGGCTTGCACAACACTCCTAAGTAAGATGGATTAGGTCCGTTATTTGAAACCACTGAAACTACTCTTTGTACAAAGTTGTGTTTAATGCAGGAAAAGCCTGCATCACTAGAGCATTGGATAAGATGGACCTAATCATCTGAAACCTAAATATTTGTCATGAATACTTGGAGGATGGTAGCTTGTATTTTCTCTTTGCTTAGGTGGGATGTTGTTCCTATCATCGTTGACAGTCTGGGGGCTTGTTTCCTTTACTGGCTTCAGACTTCTCACGAGCTATAAAATGGCCTCAGTGGAGGAACCATGCTGAAGGCCTGTATAAGCCACTTATGATGCCCATGAGTAACACATACAACCATTTAAAATAGTTTAGGTCTGACGTTCCCAAACTTTTTCTTATTGCATACCCCTTCCAGATTTACCAGCTGCCTGCATACCCCTACCAGCATGTTTCATATTTTAACCCCTTAAATGCCAGTTATTATAATGAAAATTAAACCAGCCATTACACAATTTCTCCTGTTTACCAACCAGAGACCTTGCATACCTCTGGGGGTATGCATGCATACCGCAGTTTGGGAACCCCTGGTTTGGATGACGTTGGCCAGATCCCAGTGCCTTCCATAGCGGAGGTGTCGCTTAAACTGAGGGTGCTATGCTGCAGAAACAGCCCCAGTACAGCTGTTTGCACCTCATTAAGGATTCTTATCTTGGTACTCAGAAGACCTTGTCCCTAATAGCAGCCTTGAAGATGGCAGGATCTGGCTAGTTTCAGGGTTGCTAATTGCATAGCACTGACTACAGCCGAGATGAACTAAGAGGATTTAAATGCTCAGTTTACAAATCAGGTGTTTTTTGTTTTTTTTTTTTTCTTATTACTAAACGATGCTTCTCTGTGCAGCTTAGCTTATATTTTATTTAGTATAAGTAGCTAGTATTGGTTACAAGTGCTTTGTTCTTTTATTCTTGATTAGTTTTGATTGTGAGAGAAAGTTTGAGTCTTGAAAGTAATTTAAGATTATAATAGGGCAGGCATCCTTTGTTTTTAGTGACAAATGAAATATAAGATTTCTCTCTCCAACTGAAGACTCTCTCTTACTCCTCCTCTTCCAACAGAGACTTTCTGCCTGGGGGCCGGAGGGATTACACAGTCCAAGTTCAGCTGAGGTGATTCAGAATTTTTCTTACATTGGAATTTTTCCATAACTATATTTTAATCCAAATGATAACAAATGTATGTTGTTTTGAGTATAATGCTATTTAAAACTCTTTTTTTCTGGAAATAGGTTGTGTCTAGCAGAGACTAGCTGCCCTCAAGAAGATAACTATCCCAATAGTTTGTGCATTAAAGTAAATGGAAAGTTGTTTCCGTTGCCGGTAAGTGAATAGTTTTTGCTGGTACATTAGTTTGCTTAAAGTCTAAAGAGATGGATAAAAACAAAGGGCTTGGCATTTCAAGAGCGCACCCGCTATTTCATGCCTAATTTACACAAGCAGTTGCTGAAGGTATGTACATAAATTGGGTATTTGAAGGCACTGACTATTAAGACAAAAGAAAAAATCATTATTTAGCCTGCTGCATGCTGAAAGCATTGCATGAGTGTTTAAATAACTTTCTGCCAGTTGCAGCATAAACATTTGAAAATGCTGACGCTGTGACTGTAGGAAACCTCCTTGTGTATAGTGTGTGCAGACTTGTACATTTTGGGTTTGGTTTGGTGGTTTGTGGCCCATTCAGTGTAGGTTTTCTGCTTGGGGTTTGGCTTGAGCTCATCCTGCTGTGCACGAATATCTCTTGCACAGATGCTAGCTTGCTGCAAAACTTCAGCCGTTTGCATCAGCCTGGGTTGATGAGCAGTATTTGGGGTGAGGATGAAAATGGATTAATACTCCATGCTCACTTTCTTCAACCTTTTGGCTGCTTTCACAGTTGATATTGCTCCATCTCTTGAAATCTTCTTGTCCATGATTCTGCCCTCTGCTGTTTCTTCTTCAAGCATCTGCCAGCTTTCTGTAGGAACTCCATAGGGCTTGGGGGTGGGGGGAGACATGCCTTCTCTTCTGCATGTTATCTTGGATCTGATCTGCAAGCACAAATTCAGCTACTACCTCTGCTCATAACTTGCAAATCTATCACCTTCTGTTCAAACAGAAATCTTGGCCTTTCTTTCTAAAATATCCTGTGAATATTTGCCATCAGCTGAAGGATGGCTGAAGCCCAAGATAAAGCAAAGCTATATTTTAGTCTTCTCAGAGTTCCCTTACCATCCTGTGAATATTTGCCATCAGCTGAAGGATAGCTGAAGCCCAAGATAAAGCAAAGCTATTTTTTAGTCTTCTCAGAGTTCCCCAGCCCTCCCCACTACTTCCTTTCTCCATCAGTGTTAACAGTCTCACCATCTTGCTTGTTACCTGAGCTGCCTCCTGGTCTCTGACGAGACTAAGCTAATAGGTCCTCACGTCCAGGCTGTTTTCTAAAACTTGCAGACTCTTTCTATGCAGCATCTTTGGGGTATGGCCTCTAACCCTCCAAGCAGCTAAAATTTGTTTGAATTCTCATTTTGTCACCTCTCAGTTTCTGTAACCTCCTTCTGTCTACAGTGGACAAATGCAGTCTTGCCCTGCCCATCCCAAAAGCTGCTGCAGAAATAATTTTCCTAGCCCATTGTGTTAACCCCCTTTTTGCCCCTTTCCCTCTTCTTCATTGCATCAAGAGCAAACTGGATGCTCATCTTGCTGGCATCCTATGACCCCAGCTGACTTCCTGCCCTTTGGGCAGGGGGCTGGACTCGATGATCTTCCGAGGTCCCTTCCAGCCCTGATGTCTATGAAATAAGGAATTAATCTTCATCTTCAAGGCCCTTCATTCAAGACTCCAACTGGCCTATAATGGCTGCCTTACTGTTCTTAAAACTCTTGCCCCAATGGCCACCAGAAAAAT
>NW_005843846.1:2220-4568 GCF_000455745.1 Alligator sinensis | reverse complement strand
TGCTGAATAATTCTCTCGCTCCCTTGCACTCTCCTGTCTGTCTGTTGCCTCTTGTCTTAAATTGTACCCTGGAGCCAGTAAAGGCGTTGTGTGCAGTATATACTGTGCCTAGTACAACAGGTCTTGGTCTGTGGCCATATTTTTGCCAAGATGTCCATCATACAGTAGCTGATACTGGGTCTGTGATAAGAATATGCAGAAGGAGAAGCAAAAATAAAATTTTACGAAACCAGTATTCACCTTGGGGAAGGTCTTTGTACGGTGAGTCTTACTCCTGTTCTGTTCGCAGCTCCCTCTTTTAGAGGCAGAGACCAGGTCTGTCATCAAGGCGGGCTGGGAGTGGCCACGTAAATGACCTATTCAGTCTTCAGGCTTTTTATAGACTGCTGCCAACCATCTCGGAAAGGCTTTCCCAGACTCTTAGCTCAGACAGGCAGGGGAACAAAACAAGCTGGATAAAAAAGAATACTTCTTGGTTATTTGTATCCATGTATTTCTGAGGTGGTATTTAGCTTTGGGTCTCTACAGTGAGATTTTTTGGGGGGAACCTGTTTTAATATTGAGGCCTTCTGGGAGTTGCTGTAGCCAATGCAGCAGATCATGGCAGACCTCACGGGGAAACAACCCAAGGAACAGAGCAAGTTGGTAGAAGAGGATCCAAAAATGCTTGGGGTGACCAGACTCATGGTGGCGGTCAGTCATGCCTCCAGGTGGCTTGTGGCCTAGCTAGCTAAAACCACAGGTAGACCATAGAAGTAGTATACCACTTACCAGAGCAAAATTGTGGTAAAACAATGCAGCTTTATTCCTAAAAGAAACTAAAAACGTTTTAAAAAGAAACAAAACGTTTTAAATCTAGTGCAGGATATGTACTTGATGATCGGGGAGCTCTAAAAATGAACACTGAATGCAGCATCTAGTTTAAAGAAATCCTAGTTCTGGTCTAAACTCTCCACCATAAATATTAGCAAATAAAACATACCAGCTGCTGCAATGGCTTCAGTTCTGAGATGACTAAACTTGTACATTTCTGAAGCTCTCAGAGATTATCTTTGTCACTGCAAGTTTCAGGTTCATTCATTTTGGAGCCATTACCTTAAAGGTTCATGTCCAACATAGGAAGAGAAATGCAGATTTGTAAGCTCTTTGTGGTGTTAATATTCATCTTTACAACAAAATGTGTGGGCTTCCTCTGTTCTCTGCTGCCGGAGAGGAGAATGTGCATAATCAATTATCTTCTCACCCCACCCCCCAGTAATTTTGCTTTATCTTGAAAAGTAGGGAGGGGAGAAATCTCCTTCCTTTGAATTTTCCCTTCCTGCTTTTGACATCCTATAGTAATGGATCTACAGGGTTTCCCTTCCTAGAATAACAGGAGGATTTCTTACTTGAAACTTTCTTTCTAGTGTGAAAAATCTGATCCAACCCTCTGAGCAAAAGGGACAAAACTCCTCATGCTTCCTTCCTGTTGTTTGTGGGCACTTTTTTTGGAGATTCTCAGTAGTTTGGTTGGAATTTGAAGTTGTACTGCAATAGGGAATAGCCATTTGATTTCACTCCCCTCTTCTCCCCGGTCTAACAACCTCTGAATTAAACCTTAAAGTCTAGCTCTATGAAGCTGCTTTGGGAAGTATCTCTGGCTGGCTGGGTCTTCAGGGTTGTGGCCCATGTTAGCTTGCCTTGATTGACAGGTCTGGTTTCTGCCTTCAAGGAGCCGCAAGCAGAAATAAGACCATTATAATAGATCTGCAGATATTTCTACTAGAAAAAAGATATTTTCAGGTAATACAAACTTTCATATCCTTGACTCCACGTAGAAGCTTTTCCTAAACCTTGCACTCATCTTGCACATCTGTGTGTGTGTATATTTATATATATATGAGCTTTTTTAATCTTTTTTTTTTTTTTTTTTTTTTTTTTGACCTGGGTTGGGCAGACTTAGTAGGAAGAGCTCACAAAACTTCACAGAAACATTTCCCCCTCCTCTTCTCCGTGCCTTCCTACTGCAGGGATATGCTCCACCACCCAAGAATGGGATTGAACAGAAGCGACCTGGGCGACCCTTGAATATTACATCTCTAGTTCGCTTATCGTCAGCAGTGCCAAATCAGATTTCCATTTCTTGGGCATCTGAAATTGGAAAGGTGAGTTCTGAGCTCGTAGTAGCATGTGGTGAGTGCTTTGAGTTATCTTTGGTGAGTAGTATTCCTTTTTTCATCTTCATTGTCGCTATCAAGACATGTGCTAACCAAGATACTTCTCATGCTCCTTCATTCTGTCTTCCCATCTGTGCCATCTAGAAGCTTTAAACAGTTTGCCAGAAATGCTACTTAGAGAAGTTCCCTACA
>NW_005843846.1:1434-2189 GCF_000455745.1 Alligator sinensis | reverse complement strand
GCCCCAATAAAGATTTTCTTGACTGGTACTGATAGCCAATTATTAACTATCATATTGATTAATCGATACCAAGCTGATAACCGATTTAGAGGAATGCAGTCAGACAGCTTGGAGAGCTTGGAAAGCAGCATTCTACAGGTAAGTCAGGGGCGGGGCAGGGGAGGGAGGGAGGCAGGCAGGGGCAGGTGCTGCCCAGCCAGGCTGGTGAATGGGACCCCACGGTGGGGCATAGGATGAAGCTGCAGGTGGCTCATCTGACGGGGGAGTGCAGGCAGGAGTGGCTCCCCCCCGGGCCCCCTAACCCCTGGGGTGAAGCTAAGCTGCCTGCTCCAGGCTCTGGAACAGGGCTGTGCCAGCCTCTTCCTGGCAGGGAGCCTGGGCTGGGGCTGGGAGTGGGACAGGCTTAGCTGTGTGGGGAGGGCAGTGGTGGTGCTGGGAGGGGTGGCTATGGGAATGTTGGAGTGGCTATAACCCCCCAGCACTACCCCTGCTCAGGGCACTCGGCTGTTCTGCCGTTCCCTCAGGAGCCCCCCATTGGCCACACGCCCCCTGCCTGCCTGCAGTGGAGGGCTCCCAAGGGAATGGAAGCAGAGCAGAGTGCCCTGAGCAGGGACAGCACTGGGGAGGATTGGTGGGGGCTGAGTGCCCTGAGGAGGGGTGGCACTTGGTGGGGCTACAGCCACCCCAAAATCCCCTGTAGCCATCCCTCCCAGCACTACCGCCACCTGCCCTGACCCATTCCCTTCCCCTCCCCC
>NW_005843846.1:0-685 GCF_000455745.1 Alligator sinensis | reverse complement strand
AAAAGGACCAGTTCTCCTTTGGCTGTATGAATGTGGAGGGAGACTTGCATTTATTTCCAGATTTTAGGTTTTTTGTCCTGAACGCTGTTTCTTTCCAAAGAACCAAGAGTTCTAGGTTGTGTTTTGGGGTTTGTTTGGGTTTTTTGGGGGTTTTTTTGTATGTTCCTTTCCAAACAACTTCACTTGACCCGAAAGAAGAATTTTATATAAGAAAATTGGTGCAGACTTTCCAGCTGTTCTTGTAAATAAAAAATAAGACTGTGGGACCATTTGTTGCTGAAGCTCTGCATGTGTATGCGTAAGATTGTAAGGAGCAGCATATCCCTTTGTTGTAAATGGAGCTGACCTTGTGACTTGCTAAGTGATATGGGGATTTTAAGTACAGGTGCATCAAAGATGAAACGGGGTAAAAAAAGGAGATAAATCAAAGCATGTGCTATACACATTTATATATCTCCAAAGCTTGCATAGCTTCTGGTGGAAAGATAATGCGCTTCGAATAACAGATTGCAGGGAAGAAAGGGGGCAGACAGTATCCAATGGTAGGCACCCTTTGGGTGTAGACAAATGCTTGACTTTTAAAAACAGTTAAGAGTTCATACTGGTCAGAGAGGTCAAAAGAGAATCTCTTAATTCATCTACAAGGTCTCTTTCTAAGTAAAAAGAAAAGTGGGTCTTTAATCAA
>NW_005843845.1:35943-37641 GCF_000455745.1 Alligator sinensis | reverse complement strand
CCTCGATGATGAAACAAAGCATTTTTCTCCTCAGAATGATCTTCCCCGTGTATCTAGCAGACCTCAAGTACTGTGCCACTGTTTGGTTACACCTCAGCATTATAAAATGGTTAAACTGTTACCAAGCTTCTTCTTTGTATCCCCACTAAATGAGATGAGTCAGTGTGGAGAGACAGCGGCAAACAGCACTTCAGCATTAGAGACAACAGCATGGCTATCCTTGCAAAATTGCCCACACCATCCATACCAAGGAATGCAATTGATTTGTTAACAACAGAAACAAAGAAACACTCCCAAAGATAAAGAAGGTTGCTATCCAAAGGACTGTGCATGCTATACCAATTATCCCAAAGAATCTGTAACCATGCTGTCAGCTTATTATGGGACACTTATATACTCGGACAATGACAAAGCAGGAGACTGCTTTTGAAGCATTCACATTTATAAATGCTGACCAGCATAAGCCACTCTGCAAAAACAACTTGCTTTGTCAGTTCAAAATGAAAACACCCAGGCCTCGTGTTTACTCCACTGTCAAGATGGAGAAATGGTCTAGCCTAGGAGAAGACAGAATTAGTATAGGAGAAAGTTATATACACATCTTTCTGGCTCTGATATTAAAAAGACAATACGATACCACCTGTCCAATTTCCAGTTTATATTCCAAATCACAGAGAAAGAAGTTATGTATTTATGTACAGTAGCAATGGGCTCAACCTTGGTCCCTGCTGCCCAAATAGTCTACTTTTCTTTGGTCTTTAGAATACATTGAGCTATTCTGTAAAAACTATTTCAGAGGATGGGGTTAATCTGTCAGATAGGAGAGTCCTAAGTGCCTTATTTTAAGGTTTGGAAGAGGGGTGTTATTTTTGTAATTTAAAGCAATTCTGTAATTTCCCTTTGCTTTTGAAATTCATCCCTATGCAAGAGGCCAGAAAAGAACAAGGCGCCATTTAAGCCCTCAGATTAATCCAGAAACTGACCCTCGGCAGAGACGAGCAACTTCCTATGTGAAATATCCACAGCTGCATGCAAATACAAGCGTTGGTGATAGCCAAGACCTTTATGCCACTATTGTGAAAAGCCATTCAATTAGAAAGGAAAAGCCATACCATTAGGATTTACAGGGATAAACTAAATACCAGAATAATGGACCACAATGGCCAAAACAAGCCAAGACCTACCACTAACCTGATATACGTGGATATAGGATGAAATGCATCTATACTCAAAGGGAAATCCCAAGGTCAGGTACAAATCCCGTATCATCCACAAAACACTGCCTAGGTAATTCTGCCCTTGGATCTCACACAGAACAGGACTCTGAAAGTGTTTTCTCTCAACATATTCAGAAGCTATTCTAGGCCCAAACACTTCACTCAGAATCTCTCTGTCGCTCCCTCTCAGCCTGGTGCATATGATTAGTGTGGCCCCATCCTCCAAAAAGGTGGAACTGGACCAGGTTGCCCCCTGCGCCTCATCTGCCTATACATTTTTGGAGGATCCCAGGACTCATGAATACTTAATTCCAATCAGGATTAGGGGCTAATTAGCAGATGGCTCCTTTGTGTAAGGGGGCATCTGGAGAGTACACACACAGTGAGCAGTGCTGAGCAGTGGAGTCACCATGTTTTGAAATGCTGTTGACTCTGTGGGGCCCAGCCCAATGAGCTATATGGCAAATCATGATCCTTTTGA
>NW_005843845.1:27829-32072 GCF_000455745.1 Alligator sinensis | reverse complement strand
GCCACGGGGCGCGGAGGGGGGGGAGGTGCCACAGACCCCAGCACCGCCTCATGCCCCGTGTGATCGGGCCCCCACAGGCACCTGCACCCCCACCCCTGTGTAATCGGGTGCCCCCTGCATGCAGTCAGGTCCCCACAGGCAGCAGCACCCCACCCCTCCGTGATCAGGTCCCCAAAGGCACCAGCATCTCTTCATCCCCACCCTGTGATCGGGTCTGGCGTCCCCCCTCACTGTGTCATCGGGTCCCCCCCATGGGCACCAACACCACCCATCCCCTGTGCGGCATCGGGTCCCACATGGGCACCTGCACCCCCATCCCCTGTGTAATCAGGTCCTCCTACAGGCACTTGCACGCCCGTCCTCCCTGTGTGCAATCGGGGCACCTCCTCATCCCCCCTGAGTAATCGGGGCCCCCAGGAGCAGCCTGTTTCCCCCCCAGCAAAGACACGCAGCCACATGTGCACCAGCGACTCTCAAGGGTGCTGCCGCCTTGAGATCCTCTCTGAGACGCCAGGTTCGCCGCGTGTTGTACAAATGTGAGTCACCAAAAAGACCCAGAGATTTCAAACAGGAACTCGGAGCATCCTGCCCCGGGGTGGGGTGGGGTGGCCCTCCTGAGTCTTTTACCACACAATTGCGCTGTGATTTTTCTGTGGTCAAAAAAAAAGAAGTGACAAGGGAGAGCTAGTATAAGTAGAAGAGATGCCTGGAGTCTATCAAAAGGCGCCTTGAGTCTAGAAAGGGCTGAGAAATGCTTATCAATGTTTCTTTCTCCGTGGGGTGCCCCTGTCCCAGCCGCAGTGCCCAGGGCTGCAGTGCAGGCGCCAGCTCCCTCCGCGCTGTTGCAGGCTGTTACCAGCCACCAGCTTACACCCAGGCTGCTCTGCCGCTAATATTTGCAGAGCACTTTATAAACTCAAAGCGCAGCCTCTATGGTATGCCTTATTATTGATAAACCACCATGTAAATAATGTCCAGTTGCTGTCTGTTGTCCTCGTTGTTATTCACATTTGATAACACAACCATCACTTGAACCACACACTGTTTCTCCGTCAAATGCCATTTGTTCCTGTTTGGCTAATGGCTATTAATGTCTCTAATGTGCAGCTTGCAAAGCGAATTCGCATGCATTTAATGGCTTTCGCATGCATTTAATGGCTCTCTGCGGTAGGGACATGATTCTTTTTGGCTTCATCACTCTACGGCCTCTTCCTGTACATGTGAATACTGTATATAGATTCACAGATGTTAGGGGCTGGAAGGGACCTCACAAGATCATTGGGTCCATGCTTAACTTTAAGCTCCTAAATAGTCCCCTTGAGGAGAACAGGATGGCTTATGTGCTCAAGGTATATACAAGTCAAGGTATAACTGGCCACTTCTGTGCCCTGCAAAGTGACAGTGGGGCAGAAGCCAGAGGTTTGCTGCTGTGAAGGGAGAAGTTGCCCCTCTGACACTTCCCCGCACTGCAGCACCCTGTTTCTGCTGAGTGCTCCCCCTGCCCCAGGTGCTGTCATCACCTAGGCATTGCCAACCCCATTGCTGCAGCTCTGCCTCGCCCGTTTTTGGAGGGGGAGCTGCTGTCTGGTGTAGGAGAGGGAGAGGGGGAGGAACAAGATGAGAAGGCAAGGCCCCAACCCACCCACAGCCAGCACCCACCGCTGATTTTTGTCTGGCCAGGATTTCATGGCTTGGCTTCACCGAGACTATTCATGTGCTGAATATTAAAAAATATGCCCAAGTGCTTACAGGCTTGGAATTTTTCCAGTTAAATACAGTTTTGATACACTGTCAGAAATCCCTGTATCTGCATTCATGAAAATGTTTACAAGACTTTTGCCTGAAAGGGGCTCCATAAACATAAAAGTTTGGCTGTACTGCCCTAGATGCAGTTACTTCCACTAATATTATGATTGCAGTTAAACAGAAGAGCTCGGAGAAAGAAAAAGGAAATACTCCCTGTCCCTCCCAGTGTGTTCATGCAGTGCTTTGGAGGTTTTGCTGTTTCTCCTGCTAGGGGATGCACGTATAGCACTTGATGTGCCTTTTAACTATTTTTTAACTGCTTACATTTCAAGTGGATGGTGTCCCCTTAAGGAAAGTTCATAGGGTTTGTAAAAAGAGACGTGTTTTTTTTCAGTATGACTTACTATTGGACCAATGGACCTAGTGGCATTGCAGCCCCAAGAAATATGTTGAACAATTTTACACCTTGGGCATGGTTCCTAGAGGGAAACGAATAGCTTCCACACAGAAGAAGCTGGGACATGGTGTACCCTGGGAAAGCTGGGCTTATTTGGTCAGTCTAGCATCAAGGGGAAAAAACAAGGACTGTATGTGTATGTCATAAGCTTAATGTTACTTTAGTAATAAGAGGCTGTTTGCTTTTTGATTATGCTACGGCTTCTCTTGAGCAGGAAACTATGGACCTTTGAGACACAGCAGTGCAATTTAGAAACATTGCCTATGGCACATGCAATACCTGCGTTTTGGTTCTTTATCACATCCTTCCCACCTGAGGTTGAAGGACTGCTGATTTACCTCTGGCTCTGAGGAACACCACACTTGGGCCTCCGCTGCCTGGTATTTTGGAGGAGCAGGGGAATTTTCCAAAGCACTCCTTGAAGACAGACCACTCCTTCCCTAGCAAGGTGTTACTGCAGTTTTATGTACAGTGGTTCTGAGCACTGAGCTAAGGGACTTGGGCCAGAACTGGCTTCCCTGAGGTCCTGTCTGCTATAAAGGCTTTTAGAGCTCTTGGCCGCCAGGGGCACAGACAGAAGTGATAGTTTTTGGCCAATCGGGTCACAGAAAGCAGTCTATAGTTGTAACCAAACACAAGTGCATGGCTGTAGACTGCTTCAAGAATGGCCAGTTAGGCAAAAATCTGAACCCTCGCTGTATGAGGGGTCACATGAAGACGTTTCAAAACAGCATGTTCTATAACTTCTGTCTGTGCTGCAGGTGATAAGAAAGCTGGTAATGACTTGTTTGCATCTGGTTTCTAGAATGAAACTTGGGCGCACTACCCATTCACTGCTCTGATCTGAAGGGGTAATCTTACCGCTGAGTAGAACTGATACCAGTGTCTGACTGTCTGCGTATCTGCTCCTCATTTACACCTAAGGCAGGTCACGCTGGTACAAATGTGACTTGTGTTCACAGCCTTAGGGGAACTGCTCCCATCTGTGAATAGCAAGTCATTTTTTTAAGGTCCCATTCAGGACCTGCTTCAGCAAAAGGTGAATAGGAGTGGCTTTACTTTTGTGGGTAGTTTAATTTAACAGCTCAGTGTAAAATTACCCATGGTCATTAGTGTTTAAAAGATAAAGGTTAAACAGGTATTCCCCTCCCAGCCCCCCACCTTTTTGCACAGGTGCAGACGATTGTGCAATGTAGGAGGCAGTGGAAAAATCAAGCCCCCATAACCCTGGTTTTACTTTTGTGGGTAAACCCTGGGAGTTTAGTTATCAGCTGCATTTGTTTCAGGATCAGCCCAAAGCCTGTGTTAAATAAACTGAACCAGCTCTTACACATTTGAATGGCTTCCTGCTTCTTCAGCTTCATGAAAACCCCTCAGGGAGGGGACAGGGGTCTGGTTTGAATCTCATTTTCATATTTCCAGTTTCTCAGAAACTGTGCAAAAGGTAGTGCAAAAGGTAGTGGTGATGCACCTGTGCAAAAGGTAGTGGTGATGGGCACCTGTCTAACCTTAATCTTTTCAACACTAATGAGCATGGGTCATTTTACTGCTGAGCTGTCCCAGTTAAACTACCCACATAAGTAAAATCACTTGTATTCACTCAGCAGTGAGCTGTTGGCACGTGTTCACTGTATATGAAAAACCATTTCCAAGGTCCGGCCCTCAACCTACAAGCTAATTTGTCTTGTGGGAAGCTTTCTGCCTTGTGGAACCCCGTGCATTTCAGGAGTCCATCTGCATAAAGCAGCTTGGAGAATCAAGGGGCACATTCACACGAGATGTTTAATGCAAATTGGACTAATTCTACTGCGTATCAGCACAGCTGGCAACAATTATGCTAATGTACAGTAGATTACTCCAATGAGCATTAAGCATAACAAAAAAAGCATTCATTTGCGCTAATGCACATTAGCGCTGACTACAGCGCATTAAGTTAGTACCTGTTACTACAGATACTAAATGTGCCGTGTGGCGGGCCAGTAGGGGGTGCTCCCGCGTTGAGCTGCCCACCTCCCTGCGCCCGACCACCTTCCAGGCTCC
>NW_005843845.1:10259-24956 GCF_000455745.1 Alligator sinensis | reverse complement strand
TTAGGACCGAGACCCAGTGCTGGTACTTGAATTGTCCAGTGGATGTCCTGTAGCTCAGGGGTTCCCAAACTGTGGTATGTGTACCCCTGGGGGCACGCAAGACATCTCTGTGGTGGGGTACATGGCATTGTGTAATGGCAGATTTAATTTTTATTACAATAATAATTGGTATTTAAGGGGTTAAAACAAACAGCATGCTGGCATGGGTACGCAGGAGGCTGATAAATCTGGAAGGGGCTATGCAATAAGAAAAAAAATGTGGGAATATCTGCTGTAGCTAATTCTCTCTAGTTATGATTCTAGACACTTCACTAATATTTCCATTTGTTTAGTGCCAATTTTCTCTGCTCAGAGAAAATTTCTTCAAAGATATGCATGAATAGAGCATGTGTTTTTGGTGTTTAGGGAACTCAGCCACCAAATAGACACTGCATTTGTGCAGAAAAAGAGGAAATGATATTCACACTGATAATATTCAGTTCTATATGATGTGTTCACTGGCAGATGCAGGATTTTGTAAAGGGGGGGTGTGGGAGAAGTGGCCGGTTTTGCAGGGGTGGCTGCACCCTCCCACTTCCTAACTCCTCTCCCTACCCCTGTCCCCTGGGATAGGGAGACCGTGTCATGGGCGCAGAAGCTGGAGACTAAGTCCTCGAATCAAGTAAAAATCTGCCCTGCACTTGCTCTGAGCACCACCTTTCCTCCATACTCATTGGCACCCTCCTTTTCCTATCACTCACCCCACCTGCCACTGCTACTATCTCCGGTTGTCCCAGTGGTGGTGGGGACAACAGAGCCACTCTTATGCTATTCCAGCTGGCATGCACAGGAAGCCAGGCTCAGCCAGGGAAGCATCAGTATTGGGGGCAGTGGCAGATGGGTTCCCATTCCCTGAGTCTGCTCCCTGGGAAAACTGGGGGGGACCAGGCAGGGAGGGGGAACCTGCCCACCACTGCTGCTTTCCCGGGCCGAGCCCAGCTCTCTGTGCTGTGTGGCTTGGGGAGGGCAGGAGCAGTGGTGGAGCTTCCCCTGCGCCCAGGAAAGCTGGACACAGAAGGGTCAGTGGCAGCTGTGGGTGGGGCAGGGAGGGAATGAGGGAAGGGGATGTGGCACTGAACACAGAAAGTAAGGGAGGGGGGCAAGTCTTAGTTGATTTGCAGACTCAATAGGGAGTCCCCGGCTGTGGCTCCCACAGCGCAGTCTGAAAAGGAGGGGAGATGGTGTCACTGCACCTGCTCTGGATCCACCCCTTTACACACTGGAAGAAATTAGTACTGCTTCAGTCAACAGTTCTGCCCCGTAGTGACCTAACTCAGCACTCCTCTTGTCAGTCATAAATAGGCCTAACTGTCGCCTCCAAGACATCTACCTGTGTGTGGTTCTGAGCTCCCACACCACGGCTTCAGTAGCAGTTTGAGTGTAGAAGACAAGTAGAATTAAGGTACTGAAGAACATAATTAAAGCAGTTATGATGGGCTCCTCATCTTTAAAACAAAATGCAATTTAATTAAAAAAAAACAAAAAAACCCCATACATGTCTAATGTTAGGAACCTACTAGAATCTTATTACATCAACCACGTTCTTTCCCAGAAGATGCATTAACAGACATTAGTAAAATGCATCCTCCACTCCATCCTAGAAAAAACCTAGCCAATAAGTTTAAGCTAAGTTACCATTAATTCACAACACTAAAGAGCAACCTAGAGAAACTGTGGAATCTCCATCCTTGGAAACTGTCAAGAGCAGGTTAGACAGACACTTGGCTGGGGGTGGGGGGGGCTGAGTCAGGGATGACCCTGCCTTGAGCAGAGGGTGCACTAGATTACCTTGTGAGGTCTCTTCTAGCCCTATGATCCTAAGAGGATAATTGCTTACAGTATAAGAGCAGTTGCTGAAACATCTACACACAGATTTTTTGGTGCTTTTTCCTTTTACAATTTTTGGGTGTTGGTGACTATTTTACATGGTGAAGGGAACATGACTAGTACCTATGTAGTAGGAGAGCTGCTGCTGCACAAGTTTGAAGAGGTCAGAACTACACTCAGGATCCCACTAGGATGATTACAGAAGTGAAAAGGACACAGCAAAGCAATTCCCAGGAGCTTTCAGAGTCCACGTACCCTACAAACCTGGACACGGACTTCATTATGCTGGTGAAGAATGGAAGGATTTCTGGCCAAGTCTGGAGTTTGTTTGAATTTATCAAATGCATTGTGTGACAGATTTAGTCTCTGTAACTTTCCTTTTCCTTTTTTCTTTTGTGTCATTGGGAGGCCTTTGCAAAGCACGACTTGCAGTTAAATATAGTGAAGTGCTAGGAATTTTGTCATTGACTACGCTGAGCCAGAGTTTCACCCCACCATTCTCTGAGGCGTTATCTTATTTAAGCATTGGGAGGCCTTTGCAAAGCACGACTTGCAGTTAAATATAGTGAAGTGCTAGGAATTTTGTCATTGACTACGCTGAGCCAGAGTTTCACCCCACCATTCTCTGAGGCGTTATCTTATTTAAGTAAATATTTAAGCACCTATTTTTTTTCCAATGTGAAAAATGCACTTGCCAAATTAGAACAGCTCTAATGTCAGGGCAGTCTATTTGAGTGAATTCTTTTTTGATATTTATTTTACGGATTGGCTATGTTGACATGTGCAACCCTGCTTCTGCTGTATCAAGCCTCATTATGGATCCTTTTGATGGTTTCATTGCTAGATTCTAAATAAAACCCCGACCTTCAAGGCAGTTCTAAACCCCTCTAAACTTCAGTAAAAGTGACCAAAACAAAAGCCATAAGCAGAGCCCAGCACTGATAAACACAGGAGAGAAACATCCTGAGACAAGCACTGCCCTCATTTACAAGCAAAAAAACCTGAGGATTGCCCCTGTCTATATGGAAAGAATTTTAGCCATCTAAAGTTGATACTTGGCCTTGCACGAATTTCACAAGGAGTTGCAGTCACTCGTCAACAAAAGTTTTGGCTCCTCAGCTGTGCAGTTAGTTAATCGTGTGGTATCAGATAAAGCAGATCAAATAACAGGCTGCATTTCTGAGTTTGCGTGGTTGCTGGGTTCCTTTCAGTGAGTTCTAGGGTGAGATCCTGTTACCAGTAAAGCTTGCATTGTTTTCAGAAACATTTTTGGCAGAAGATCTCAAAGGAAGCCAGGGTACCTCTCTGTTTTGACTGTACTGGAAGAACCGCCGATTTGTTCAGACAATGCCTTTGGAAAGCTCTGGTCAGCCTGACATACGGTCTCCTGCTGCCAGGAAGTTGCAAGCACGCTCTCCTTCTACAAAAGGTGTGAGCCCAAGTCGTTACCTTTTCCATCTCTTCATTTGAAAGGAAGCCGTCAATAAAAGGACCTGCATGCACATCATGGGGAGATGTTGCTGAATTTAAAGAAACGTAAGTGCTTAGAGGTTCTGCCACACAAGACACCGATTCTATGGAACTTTGAGGTGGAAGACAAATGTATAAACCCCATTAAATAATGATACTGGAACTCCTCTGAAGGGATGAGACACAATTACATTCTCTATTGTAGTGTTGGCCACTTCTGGCCAGAAGTGTCCTCAGTCCATTTTGGCTCTGCACCTCACTGGCCCAGGCCCAGGCCCATTGATTCACTGGGGTCTTTATTCAGTGACAGTGGAGTTTCCATTCATGGAAAGTGAATCAGCAGAGTTTACTTCCCTCTTTAGGAGCAAATTGTGCAAGTTTTTTTCTGGCTTGAGGATCTAGCTTTTCCACGTAAGCTCAGAAACTAAGAAACATCAGAGGACTGGAGTCTGATATTGTCCTCTAGAGCGGGAAATATTGCACATGCAGACTTTTGGGGAACAGAAGGAATGGTTTTTGGGGAAAAAGCGAATCAAGCACAAGATGTGCTCCCTTTTGGGTTCAATTATTGTACACCTCAGTGCACAAGCTAGCAGGCTGTAGGTTTCAGCTACAGCCAAGGCCAAATCCTGGTTTCACTGAAGTCAACAGGAAACCCTCTTGCAGATGTCAATACCAGCAAGATACAAATCACTGATTACATTCAGTGCATTTCAGTGGACGAGGGTGAGAGAGCTCCACACCAACTCTGGCGTTAAGATTTTTGGATAAATGATTAGGAACTGAAAACAGGAATGTTTGTGGGTTTTAAACATTTAGGTTTAACTCCCTTCTGCTCCCTACTGTAGGTGGATGACAGAGCAAAATCCTGGCCCCACTGAAGTCAGTAGGAGCTTTGCTGCCATTTTCCTAAAGGGAATGATTTCACCCTTTCCCCTTCGGGCTGCCAGAGCCGGGCACACTGCATGTCGGTAATGCACTGAATGTTGCATACATTGTCCCAGGATTTATCATGGAAGCAGGGGGTAAGGAGGAAGCAAGGGGCTGGCTAAAAAATTATGAAGAGGGTGGAAGACTTGGAGAAACAGGGAAGGGATGTTTTCCATCGTGGATGTACATTTGCAGCCTTCATATGCACTGACTTCATAAATTACTGAAATTTCTTACATAAAAGAGCTGTCAAGTGCAGTTAATAACTGAAAATAAAAACATACCCAAATATTGTACACGCCACCCTGGCAAGGAGCCATGACCCTTTCCAATGGCAAGCGATTGTGTTCTGGAACCGTGCTCAGGCTGCTGCCCATGGAGAAAGGCAGCGGAGCTGAAATGTTTATCGATGGCATCCTGGTCCAAACCAAGGATGTTGTCAGCTGGTTGTGGCTGGCAGCCAGGCCTGAACAGCGATCGCTCTCTTTGATAGTGTGGCGGAGCTGTCTAAATCAACGACCAGTTTCAGACTAAATGCTTTGTTTCATTGCACCCTTTTTTCCTGTCATTTACTGAGGCCTGTTATTTCACACAGTGACAGACCCAAGCTGCAAAGTTGGGTCCGGAGCCAGATTTCCCCCAAGGGCAGGGGAGAGGAGACAAAGTGGCAGCCAAAGGTTTTCTTTAAAAAGTTTCTTCTTCTCTCCCTGGATTGTAATACCCTCAAACAACAAACCTTATTCCTATCCAATCTTTTCGGACGTTGTGCAGCTGAGCTCTACAGAGCTGGTTCTTCCCTCACTTACACACCTGACAGGACTAAGATAACCTTGAACATAGAGGACAGCTCAATATATGCATATTGGTTTTCTCTTCTTTGGGTGCGTAACAGCTCATGCTTGTAATTCCACCCTTAACGGAAACCTCCTTTGTGCCTGTATTCTGATGTTGGCCTGGTGCTGGGAGGTGGGGCTGAGGGGGTGGCAGGGGCTTGGCACGGCGTGGCAGGAAGGTCCGGAGGTTGGGCAGCAGGCAGGGCTGACTGCACAGGAACCCCAGCCCCAGCAGCAGGGTGCTGCCCACACTCTCAGCAATAGTGAGTGTGACTGGGGACGGGCTGCAGCTCAATCTGCAGTCCCAGCAGGTCAGTGATGGCAAAGCCCTTGGTGCACAAACCAGGGCTGCCCAGCCACACCACCTTCTCACTGGGCACCATCACCTTGGCCCAGCCATCGATGCTCTCTGATCCATCATGCTGCCTGGCGGTGCCCATCATTGCTGCCGCTGCCCAGGGACCTTTTTATTCCACTGCCCTGGCTGGCTGACTTCAGTGAGCTCTTCATGGGTAACTACTGCCCAGATCCCAGGATTAGTTGCCACTGAAATCCCTTGATGGCTCCCGCCCAGCACAAAACACAGGGCGGGGCACGTGTGTGTCACCCACACTGCCCACCCCAAAGGCCAGCTCTACCTAAACTAAAGCTGTTCATTCAAAATCATGATATCACGGTGTAGTTGCTGCTTTAGGAAACTAAAGACATAATGATAAATGCCATTGTGACAAGGAATAGGATTTGGGAAGTTTAAGTTCAACATCATTCTTCTGTTGGATCAATAAACTTGTAAATGCCAGATCTGAACTTAGCTTGCTCCTCTTGCTGTGCCTTGGGAAAGAGGTAGGTCGGGTCCTAGGCTCCAGTCATTTTCTGGACTGCCAGTGGAGAAGCAGATAGTCCAAGTAAGATGAGAAGGCTGGCTGCTCTTCTGGAGCATCTGGGAAGCAGCTCTCACACTCCCAGGTTTCTGTTGGCTGGCTGCTTTCCCACATGGCCATACCAACTCTCAAATGGGTTGTATGCTGAGACTCCTTTCTTTCATTGCAAGGTTCAGCTGTTTTCACTGAGAAAAGGGGGACAAATGAATCCCTGCTATGACTGCTGACATTAAGAAGGAGTTTGGCTCACTGTTTGTAAAGCTAGCCGTAGACTTAATGAAGATACAAATCCATTGAATACATACTGTATACTCCAGGGAAGTCAGGTGTTCCTGTACCTGGGCTCAAATTGCAGTTTTTCAGGAACAGATCACAGAAGTTACCTATTACCAGGGTGAAAGTTCAGAAAACCGATAGAGCTTGTTGAAAATACATTGCAAGACGCACAATATACTGAATATCTGATAAACAATATTGCACAAAAATAGCAGCGACTCTGGAGTGTTTTACACCAGCTTCCAAAACAAAACAGATAAAACCAAGTGCCAGTGGCAGGCATTTAGTTCACAAACTTATAGCAGATATTGCATCAAAAGTCAAATAAGGGCCTCTCTCAAAAGCATTTCTGAGATAACAAAAGTTAGACTTTGAGACCACAGAGTGCTCTGAAATCAAGTTGAGAGAGCGAGAGAAACAACACCAGCTTCTTCAAACACAACTGTAGATTAGGTGTACTGTGTGGACTGACAGAAATGCAATGCTGCCAAATGTATGACACCGCCAAACTTATTTTGCTTTATGAATAATAAAAACATTAACCACTAAAAGATTTAGCTTTCATTGATTGAGGCTCAATACATTTACCATGGGAAAACATTTCAGAGCACAGCTAATACTACAGCTTAGCCATTATCCTTGAATGGCTTTGTAAGTCAAGCTCAAGTCTCATTTAGTCTGCTCTACAAACTCATGCCTTCCAGCCTCCTATTGCATTTTGAAAATGAAAAGATGTGCAAAATAATGAAAAGAGAATTATCACGAGAGCTCAGCCTCCTCTGCTGGCCTATGATCATAATACAGGAACACTGTTGTCCAAGAAGATCTGTTTAGGTAGGCTACATCTCATGGAGCTGTTTTGCAGCAGTACTAAGAGTTTGCAAATGCATTTTCCTCTGAATTACAATTGCATGCTTTCCTACAGCAAGCTATTTAAATCCTGCTAGGCTCTCCCAGTCATGTTGTTTAAAAATCCCTGTAGCATACCTAAGCAATGGCCAAGCCTTCCCTCTTTTGCCTGTAAGGCCAGTCTTTTGCATCAACCACCTTTAGGCAAATTCTGTATGTGCTTACATTCCCTTTAGCCACCCACTACACTGGGATTTTTGAAGAGCCTAAAGCAGTCAGATTGTCCAAGGTTCAAACATGCATTTACAGACCCCCTAGCTCTCAAAATCTCAACTATGCCAACCTCAATGTGTGCAGATCTAGGAGAAAAAAAGAACATTTGCACTCCTAAAAACAAATACCTTCCCCTGTGGGTAAATATTATAGAAAACCTACACAAAGCTTCAGCGTGAAGTGCACATATTACCACTCATTCACAGGCAAACATTTTCAAACCTAAGTTCCTAAATCCATACTAAGGCACCCATAAAAAAATGAAAGACACTGGTTTTTCAAATGGTGACAAACATCAACAGCTACAGTTAATGTTAATATTATAGCTACACCAGTGATTCTCAACCAGGGTGCCTCAAGATCCTTTGAAGAGCGATGCAAGGTGTGAGGATAAGTGAAGTTTGAGGATATAAGATGATAAATGCAGACTCAGGCCTTTCTCTGTCTGGCCAAGCCCCTTCTCCCACTGTCCAGCCTCTCTGTAAGGAGGTAAGCACTGCAATATATGTTAGCTTTAGAAATTGAGTGCCACTCAGTTCACAAAAGTTATGAAGGGGTCAAGTCCAATGGGGCCTGCCATGAGTCCAAACACGCTGAGAACCACTGGCTTAGACAAATTCCAGCACTGAGGAAAAAGAGCACATTATAACATACCCAGAAGGAAAAGTCTCTTAGGCGTTTAGATGATATTAGGAGCTCATCTTCTCCTAGAACTTAACTTTTACTGTGACCACATTAGAAAATAACATTGATTTTATCATCTTCTAGCACTACCATTAAATATATCTGGTTTTAAGATACAGTTTGAAGGGAATGGCTTAAAAAAAATCCTTAGGAAAAGTCACTTCAATAGACCTTAAAGTAGGGTTGCATGTGTGGCGGTGGGAAAGAGAAATCTCTCACGGAATCTGTTATTCACATAGAAGTTGGCTATTCCCTGACACCTCCAAAACATCCTTCTCTTGTTTTAGTGCCAGAAATATGTTAGTGAAACTAGGACCTGCTTCAAACCTCATCCTACTCTAGCTCCTTTCTTGCTCAAATTTCAAACGCTCGTGTTTTGACATCCCTATAAGTTACTGTATCTAAAATTAGAACCTCATCTTAGAAATGGTTCACATGACCCCTCCCCCATTGACCCAAATTGGAATTTCACTCAAAAAGTGTGCTTTTAAGTAAAGTGGGTAAATCTAGTTCTGAATCTTATGTTAGATGAATTAACCCCATTAGCCACTTGGTGTCTCACTTGGTCCATGAGAAATTCAGCTAAAACCCGCATCCAGTATATTTCTTTTTTTCCTCACATGTACATGAGCCAACACTCTCCTACGCACAAAAAAACAAAGTCACATTAGGACCTTCGTATTAACGCCAGCCGGTTATTCCAAATTGTTTAGACAAATTGCTTTCCATCCATATGTAAAGTAAAATCTTACCCAAATAACCTTGTCTGCCTAGTTAACTGACCCTACTTTCACATATTTTGTGTGAGGCATTTGAAACTTCATTAGTAAACACTGCCGACCAGAATATGAGAAGACTCAGAGAAAGGTGTAGATATGATAAACATCAGGCCATGGGTTCTGCATGTAAATTTGCTTCCAGTAACATACATGATTCATCCCTTCAGTATTACACAATCCATGTTTAGAATGGAAGTTCCTCCGAGCTATTTCCATGTAGCACGACATATGTGAAGCACCCAGCGCAATATTGATAAATGCATTTATATTGAATCAAACCACGCATTTGGAGGCTTCTCTTCAAGGATCACAGAAAATTAGGGTTGGAAGGGATTGCAGGAGGTCATCTAGTCAACTCCCTGCTCAAAGCAGGACCATCCCGAACTAGGTCATCCCAGCCAAAGCTTTGTCAAGCTGGGTCTTAAAAACTTCTGAGGCTGGAGATACCACCACCTCTCTGGGTAACCTGTTGCAGTGCTTTTCTACCCTCCTAGTGATAAAGTTTTTCCTAAGATCGAACTTGGGCTTCCCTTGCTGCAACTTGAGCCCATTGTTCCTTGTTCTGTTAGCTGCCACCAGAGAGAACAGTCCAGCTCCGTCGTCTTTGTAAACACCCTTCAGGTATTTGAAGGCTGCTATTAAATCCCCCTGTCTTTTCCACACTAAATTAGCCCAGTTTCCCCAGCCTCTCCTCTAACAGGTTGTTCACTGACAGGTCAGATGCAAACTCTGAAGGTGGATTCTCTCCCTACAGTGGTTGTAATCAATACTGAGAATGAAACCACCAGACTTCAGGGATGCATTCTTGGAGGCTGTGGACCATCTCTTTATAAAATATTTTAGAATTTGTGTATATTAATAAAAGCAAATGGTACAACTTGAACTGAAAAATTTCCAGCATAGTGCAAACAAAGTGAATGTAGTTTAAAAACAGGTTGCTTTTCACAGGGGCATCTTAACTATACTGATGAACATCTGTGCTAACGTGTATATTTTAGGCAGTGGGGCTTAGAGGAACAAGTGCATGGATAAAGGCCAAGCAATATGGTATCTTCACAGTTCTCCACTAAAAATAGATTAATGCACAGATTGAGGCTAAAAGGGATCAATATGATCATCTGTTTTCACCTCCTACACAACATGTACCAAAGAACCTCAGAGAAGCTGAACATCAGCCATAGCTCACAAAGGCAGCTATTAAAAAAAAAGAATCCTATCCAAATGGCACATAACATAATTAAGTTGAAAAAACTCATGGGATCATTTCTCTCCTTCCATTCATCATAACTAACTACAAAGCATGTTAAGACATCCAAAGCAGAACCACACTTTTCTCTCAGTACACTTTCCTTATGATTAATCAGACATTTATAGATGCACCTAATGGTTGTTACAATTATCTAATGATAATTATGTAAATCTGTAATTGACTGAATAACCATGAGCAAAGAGTATCTATTAATGGGTCAATGTCATTCTGTCAGGAAGTCTCAAGTCAGTTTCTAGCAAGTCCAGGGTTGCTTAAACATTTTTATTAAACATTTTTAAATGACTCAAATCAAATTTGCAAGATGGCAGGGTATACAACTGTTGTGGAGGATAGAATTAAAATTCTAAAGGATCTTGATAATTTTGAGAACTGGACTATGGACAACAAAAATGAAAAAGTCATCAAAGACAAATGCAAGGTGCTACAGCTAGGGAAGTAAAAACCAAAGCTAAATTACAGAATGGGGGGTAACTGTCTTTGCAACAGCACTGCTGAAAAGGATTTGGGGGGCAGGGGTGACTGTGGGCCACATACTTGCTAAGAGCCAGCCATATGATGCTGTTGAAAGAAAATTAAATGCAGTTTTAGGTTTCGTTAAGAGAAGCACTGTACTCAAGATAACGGAGATAACATACCACTTCATTCGGCCCTCATCAGGGCTCAGCTGCAGTATGGTGTTAAGTTTTAGACACCATATTTTAAGATGGATGTAGGGAAACTGGAGTGGATCCAGGGCAATGAAGGAGGAGATGGAGTTGGAATGCAATCCATGTTGGTTGAAGGCAGTAGTTGTTTAGATATTATGGAGGAAGTGGGGCATGACAGTGGCTTTCAAGTCTCTGAAAGGCTGCTATAAAGAAGATGGAAATAAATTGTTCTCCCCTGCCACAGAGTGTAAGACGACAGACATTAAACTTAAACTACAACAAAGCAGATTTAAATTAAATCTTACTAAAAAAAATCCTAACTGTACAAACATAGGACATGGAAATGGACTGTTCAGGGAAGTTGTGGACTCTCCATCACTGGAGGTTTTCAAGAACAGGCTGGATGGACATCTGTATGGAACAGGTTAGTAAACCCTGTATCTGTGCAAGGGGTTGGACTAGTTGAACCCTGAGGTTCCTCTTAATGCTATGAGTCTATACTAAACACACTAGTAAAGACAAGTACTAAGAAGAGAAAAAAAAAAAGATGCTCTGGTTTGGCCAGAAGTAGACCAATATTAAGGCTAATATTAAGAAATTAGGAAGTGAATATGCAATGCATGCAATAGTTTTCTTATGTCTAGTATTTTTTTTTTTTTTGTACTAGACGTAACAACTAAGTAACACAAGAACAGCAGATTAACACATCAGTAACTTCAGTATTATCATCTCTGGCTGTCTACAAGGGCATCTTAACATAGACAGAAGTTAACCAGGCTCCCTAAGTTGATTGCTGGAGTACTCACCAATGTGTGACATGGGGATGGTATAACTGCCACGGTTTGGGGCACTGTAGATCACAACAGCTTCAGCACCCCTTCTGGTTGCCAATTTGATCTTTTCTGCAAAAGTGCAATTGCCTCTTTCGATCAGTGCTATCCAGGGTGTTTCTGTGACGGTGAACTCTGTGTTGTAATCACAGGCTAGAAGATTAGCAGATTTAGGAATGCCCACTAGTCCCTGAGCACTAGTCAGAGGGGAGTTTAATCCATACAGGCCACATTCACATTCGTCAGTCACAGTGCTGTTGTTCATAGGGTTGAAGTAGAACAGATTCACATAGGCATTCGCTGGAACAGTCTCTACAACTTTAAATAAAATAGTAACAAAAAAAATCAGGAAATGGGAAGGGCTGCACTTCTTCTGCTTCATTGCTTATTCATTTAAGCATAAAATCTAAGATTGTTTGTAGATATTTTCAAATACCGATGGCCATTATGAGTCCTCTGGCTCCCTCAGTCGTTTGAAATTTCAGTCCCAGGTCGGTAACTGACACCACCCACGGCTATGTAGTCCTCAGTGCATCAGCTCTATTACACCTGGCTCATAAGGGGAAGGGGGAGATAACACACCTGCTTTTAGTTGCATAACCCACGGACTCCTGAGCACTTGGAAGACTGTATGTAACCTTTGGTCCTGTGCTTCTGCTGCTCCTTAAGGTCCACCCTCTCTTGTCATTTCCATGCAGATTCTAGCTGCGACTGCAGTCCAACAGTGACCCAGTAGGCTCCTATTTCATCTCAAATATCTTTTACAAAAGGTCAGAAGATTTTCTTTCGTTCAAGGATATTTCACAGGTATCTCACGTCAAAATAAGCAGGCTTGTTAAAAAGAGATATAGAAAATAGAGCAAGAGAAAATTCCGTTTAAAAAGACACATCCTGCTTAGTTTTTCTAGCCGTGTGCCCTGGAAGAATTAAGCAAAGTATGTGCTCTTCTTAGGAGTCCTTCCTCCTCTTGAGTCATTCTGTTTGAGAACCAGGGCGTGTCTATATTGAACTTGCACAGGTATAACTACGTAGATCTGGTTGCACAAAACGAGGCACACCTCTGATGTAAAAGGCTGAAGTTTTTAAAAACAACCCACACAATTAGACTTTGCTTGCATCACATGTTCCCATCTCCCCTTTCAAACGTATTTGAAGTGTCTGGTTTATCAGCATACCAGACTCTCTACTAAACTATGGAGTGTATAAGATTAGTCCTTCAATTCATTCGAGGATGTGGCTCTTCTTAGCTCCTGTTTTCTACTTCCCAACCCAGGAGGATTCTCACCAATTCTGCTTTCCAAAAAAATTCTTGCAACTCCTTTTGAAGCCAATATGGGATGGTGGAATATTGCCTGTATAAAGGAGGATAACAGGTAGCCACCCACTCCCCTCAAAGCCCACGCATAAAATAATGATTGTAACTGCATTGATACATACACTGGAAAGCATGTTGAAGTGTATATATTTTTCCACAAAGGGAAAAATGTACGTAGAAACAGGTTAACAATGTTTTTTTAAGAGTGGTCAAAGTTAGAAAAAGGAGGTGATGAAAATACAGAGAAACTGAACTTGTTGCAAATAAAGAAAAAAGAAACAAAACAAGAATTTGACTTCTCAGTTTATTCTGGAAAAAAAAACAACCTGGTGTGTATGCTTGGGACAGCTGCAATACTAGAGGTTTTATATCTTTGGAGACAAGCTGGACCTAAATTCTCTGGTAAAGTGAATTGCTGTGGTGGAAATTTTTGGAACATTGCAGTAATTTCAGTAGTTTAAATGCAGTAGCTGCATTAAAAAAAACAAACAGATTGCCTCATTCAATTATCTACAACAATTAATAATAATAATAATAATACAGGTGATGGTTTATTATTTGATAATTAATTCATTTTATTTTGGCTGTCCTCATTTGTAAGTTCTAATATGCCAGACATATTTAAATCTTTAGTTTTGAAAATTAACCAGTCAATATTAAGATGAAATTGGGCACTCTGCACAGAGGTTTCTCAGCACCAGTCTGTATTTCTACAACAATTAATAATAATAATAATAATACAGGTGATGGTTTATTATTTGATAATTAATTCATTTTATTTTGGCTGTCCTCATTTGTAAGTTCTAATATGCCAGACATATTTAAATCTTTAGTTTTGAAAATTAACCAGTCAATATTAAGATGAAATTGGGCACTCTGCACAGAGGTTTCTCAGCACCAGTCTGTATTTAGTTCACATTTCCTTGGTTTTCTCTGCAACTATGAAAATTAGAAACATTTATAAAAGTAAAATAAAAGTTAGAGTTAGGAACACAGGCAGGGAATACACAAGGCTCCAGTGACATTTAAACTCAGCAGTAGCTTTATTTCAGCAGTGAAAAAATGATTCCTTCAATATGCATAGGTTCTACAAAGCCCTGTGTGATCCAGGGGTATGAGAGATATGACAAAGCATTATGATTTTAAACGAGTTTCATGATGGATATGACTTTAGTTTCTTAACATTAGCGACACTGAATGAAATGAATGGTGAAACAAAAAGGACCCTTTACAAAATAGTTTTTTGCTAACCTATAGTACACCGTCTTTTTATTTTGTCCTGAGCCTTTTTGAATAGCACAATACTTTAAGAACCATGCAGCACTTTCCTGGGCTATACTGCATCAAAAGGGAGTTATGAGAACTACTCAAAATATGGCAACTCTGTTCAAAAAAAATCTGCTGGCATAGTCAGCATGGCTCAGTTTGGAGGCTAGTCTCTTTCTTAACCCTAGAGCCTACATTGTATCTTGTACTTAAAATATAAAATGCAAAACAGAAAGAAAAAAGATACGTGGTCTACCTAAATAACAACTTTTATTTTCAAATAATACAAAGCAGTAAAACATACCTGTAGCAGGGATGACGCTCTAAGTACACTGACAACATTTTCAAACTTAGACCTGGTGCCCCAGGTATGTAGATATCCATCACAACATATTAAGTGCACATCTAGTTACCAGATTATAATATACTAAATACAGAGAAGTCACTCCTTGTTTATTTAAAGTAATTTATATTAGACAGCAGAACTGAAACCACTGAAGATCGAAGTTGTCTATCCACAGAAAAGTT
>NW_005843845.1:7860-8742 GCF_000455745.1 Alligator sinensis | reverse complement strand
TGTGTATACTATGGAAAGTGGTGCCTGCCCTACAATTTGATACTTGCTCACAGAGTCAAAACTTGTGGATAGAGATAAAACAAGAAAATCCACCAGTGAGTAAATCCTACCTGAAAGTGGAAACACGTCACAAGGCCTCTCATTGATGGTGGTCTCCTGTTGCTGCACAGAGATGCAATTCATACAGGATAATAATGCATCATTCTGAATATTCTCCGTTTGAAATAAATGGGGATATTCAGGACAAAGTAGAGGTAAGAATGCAATATCAATAGCTACATCACGGTTTATACCTGTTAAGAAAGAGAATTACCGTAGCAAAATATTTCATCTGCAGTTTGCAAGAGTTTCATGAAATATTTACATCTGAAGAGGATAAAAAATTTGAAGACCAGTTACTCCATCAAAACTAAGCATTTCAGTCTGTACAGTTAAGCTGTCAGAAGATTTTTACCTAGTCGCCTCTTTTCCATTAGGTACCAAACAATTGCAATTCAATAAGTTTCTGCAGAAACATATGTATACTTATATACGTCGGCACATGTATATATGCATATATATGTATGTACTGACAATCTGTTATAACCATATAACAACCATTAAAGGATTTAAAAATGCTTGCAGCCCAAAGTATATTACACTAATTTTTAGACGTTTCCACCTCAGAGCTTGCAGTGGAGCTGATGTTGCTTGGTAGCCTCACGTGTCTAGATTTCTTTTAAGTTTAATCTTAATTAAATTTCCTAGGTTTAGAATGCTCGCAATGACGCCAAAACTTTTAAAAAGTTACTCACATAAACCCTCAGCCTGAAACTTAGCTTAACAGGTTTTGGCAAGCAATTTCCCTATCTTTTTCATTTCAAAATTTCAATTTGATGACTG
>NW_005843845.1:4153-7668 GCF_000455745.1 Alligator sinensis | reverse complement strand
TGGAGTGCGGTAATTACCACATCCCAGCAGACTCAGTAAGTCAAGCCTGCTCCAATGCGCTGTAATTACAGCATGATGGAGTAGCCTCAATGCATGTGCCCTTATTTATATGTTTAACGTGATGCTGGAGTCTCATGGAGCGCGGTAATTACCACATTCCAGCAGACTCAGTAAGTCAAGTCTGCTCCGACACACTGTAATTACAGAGTGTTGGAGTAGCCTCGATGCATGTGCCCTTATTTATAGGTTTAATTTTAAAGACTGAGTATAAAATCATTAGTACATTTTATTGCTTTGAGCTACTCAGAAGGAACATAAAGCAGGTGAAGGGTCTGGATGAATTTGACCTTTATTTTATCATAATGCAGCCATGGTACTTTAAGAGCCATGACTATTGGAACCAATCCAGTAATAGATGAGGTTAAAGGAGCACTCATGACATATCCAGTTCCCCTTACACCACTTGCTCATTTCAATCAATAACTCTCATGCATGCAAATTAGCTGAAGAGGACGTATGATTGAGTAAATTGCTGTTGATATCAGGATAGCTCCAATTAAGAGTGACCTGACCTACTGAACAGAGCCTGTCCATAATTTTACCGCTTAATACCTTAATTGCAACCCACATTCTTCAAATGTATATCCACAAAATTTGCTACGAGTGTTAACTGTATGGAAAGTAGAGCTATTAAAATATTTTCAGATTTGCAATGTCAGTTAACAGAGGGATGACATTTTCAACCATTCTTGTACTGGCTTTCAAAGAACTACTACATACAGTCTGAGGAATCTGTTTTCCTTTATTTTAAAATATATTTTGGACAAAGAAACATTCAACGGGTGCTAGATTTTAGATACATGATTTTAAAATGGGCCCTCTCTCAAATTACAAATACCTTCTCAGAATTTGAAGAGCCGTAACTTTGAAAACATTAAATGCAAAAATCTCAACTCAACTTTAACCTTGGAGCTTGGCTTAGCACTTCAATAATATTTTTTAAAATAACCAAAGTTCATATCTGTAACAAGACTGCTTATAAAGAAACAATTCCTTCAGTTTTCTTTTCTAATGCCCAAATAAGCACTGGACAAACTGGAGTAGTCCATTCAACTTCAAAAAAAAATGAAACAGCATTCTTTGTTAAACTATGATAATGCTACAAAACCATACCTCATTAAGATTTGAATGCTTTCCAAACGGGGGATCTACTAGTTGTCACTTACCCAGTATTGTCACTTCATAATGGCCAGTGCTGCTAAAATCATGGCTTTCCATATTTGTTTTATATTCTTTTGGTTTATGCTTTGCTGGATGAAGGTTGTATTGCTGCAAAATGAAATCTTTATGCATATAATCAAATTTACGTGGGATGCTTTCTGGGAATACAGTGCTGTGATGCAAGTGTTCTGTTAATTTGTCTTTCACCCATGTCCACAGATCACTTTGCCAAGAATCACAAGTCCTTCCCGTCTCTTCTATTTCAGGCATGTCATTCGTTCCTTCCTTGTCTGTTATAAATATGTCAAACATTTAGTTGGTCCATATGCACTGACAAACCATACCGCTTCAACAATGCACAAGAAAATATAATAGAGTTGCTGAAAAGATTAATACATAGTTAAATATGAAACTAATAGTGGAATAATTCAAACAAAGAGTACAAAAGAAATTTACACTGCAAATTAAATAAGTAGGGTTTCCCCCAGTCAAGTTTGAAGTCTAGGCACAGTTCAAACAGTTATACTGGATGGAAGCTGACATTCATTACTTCTTTTGGGAAAGCAAAAAGCTCACAAAAAGCTCATCTCGTATTCAGCCAACTTGTTCCAGCAACACGTAAGAACTGTAAAAATTGGCCTAAGTATGTAAAAATTAAATAGATACTTTAAGAAGCTCAGCTCTGCTAACTTTTGGGCAATATGTGTGTTCTTCATCAAGGCTCTTGGCTTTTAGCTTCTAAAGCATATTTGAGTAGGGTTCTCCACTGTACAGCCAACTAAAGGCTGAGTCCCTTTTCCCATTATATTTAACACACAGATTCTGAACTGGAAAAACCTCAAACCAAACATCAGTCCTAATTCTGTAGGCTAGTCCTGTATCCTACTCTGAGCTTAACACAAGGCCCATTTTGAATGTCTCCCAACTACCTTTTCCTTTTGTTTCATCTCATGTTGCCTGCATCTACTTCCCTCCCCACTTCCCAGTAAACAGTATTCCCAACCCAGTTCTTTATCAGTCCCAGTGTTTTCTTTGCAATCCAATCACATGAATCAGGTATACAAATTTCTAAATTACCTCATGTGCAACACTACAGCAATTATTACAATGAGCTGTATGTAGGCCAAAGAAGTGGGGATACCGGAATGTATATGGCTAAACAGGAATCAGCAACACTAAAGTGGAAGAGTATTAAAGAAGAGAACACAAGAGTATTACTGCCTGGGGTAAGAGAGGCAAGGAAAGGATGGTAAATTTTAAGAAAGAAAGCTAGAAATCTTAAGAGGGTGGTGCAAAAGTCAGGACCCACAGACATTATAACATATTTATTCTAGTAAATGTTCAAACTGACTACCATTCACTTCAATTCATTTCTCAGCTCTCTTTTGAAATGATGCTAGCTAGCTAGGCCTCATGCCAAACAAGGCGCAGGATGATTTTTAAACAATTGTAACACAGAGTTTGCAAGCACCACTTTTTCCCAGGTACAAGCATACACTTAATTTTCTGCATGGAAAAAATAAAGGTTGTAAGGCATTAAATAGGTAAAGATCACTATTAAATTAATCAAAACCAATTGAAAATAGTAATACTTAAAAAACTAACTTAGTGCTGGAAACCTAGCTGTGAACTATGTAACAGTCCCTTCCAACCTTTTACATTTACAAAAAGGACATTAAAATATCACTGGACCAACGTACGTCCCTGGGCACACCATAACATGGCCAACTCAGAACTCTGCTTGGATGCACCACCTACATCAGTGGTTCAGTATACTGCATGTTAGAAATATGCCACTGACATTTTTAATTTTGAGCAACTAAATGCTCACATCGGGTTAGAAAGATAGCTGGCTGAAAACAAAATGCTGTTGGGATAGTCTGTATAATTACATTAAGAGAAGAAAGAAAAATATAGTACCCACCATCTTCTGTAATAAGAGCGAAGATTTCATTTACAAAATTTTATGGCATAAAACCTGCTAGGGTATAAATTGGGTTTAAAAAGCTTTTCCCATTCTAAACGTCATTCATTCCTTCTCTTTACTTCTATCTCAGTATCTTGGGGCTGTAATTTGCATGTCCTATGTGTACACTCATATTTAAATGAACAGAAACTCATGTGAAATTAGGGCAGGACAGTAAAAGCAACAGCCACTGGCTATTTGAATAATAAGAAGCTGAAATCCACGTCTCAAAGACCCACAGCACCAAAAAAACAACTGCAGCAATAATAAAACTTGAAAACTGTGGCAGAAATGCCACCGTCTGTGTCTCCCTCCAGAAACCTGTCCC
>NW_005843845.1:0-992 GCF_000455745.1 Alligator sinensis | reverse complement strand
GTGCATGTTATTTAAATCAACTAACATCCACACAAAAAAAGAGGAGGAAAAATAAAAACCTGCTGTGTGTTCTTTAAAAGATTGGATAAACAATATCCATTCCATTCTTTTTTCAACTTGTGGGACTAAAGCTTTACAAGAAATCATTTTTATTGTTTTGCATAAAAAAATACATAAAATAGAAGGAAAAATAGGAGAAATTTGGCATGTTTTAAACCTTCATGGTGGACATTTTCATACATCAAGAAAAACAGCAAGACTGTTTTAAAAACTGGCTAAATACTAATTAGGTTTTGGGGCCTTAAACCAACCTCCTCCTAGCAGTGTTCCAAACGAATGTAATACTAATGTTTCTATTAGAATTCTGACCGAATAAAAAAATACCTATAAACAACTACCTGTGTAGTACTGGTAGCTCCATATCAGAGAAGATTAATGTGCTTCAATTATTTCATATAAAAGGCAGAATTTGTTTTTCTTTAAACTGGAATTAGCCTTCATTTAACTATTATAATTATGTTACAAACAAATTTGTGGTATCATGCTAAAAGCCTCTGCTCTGCAGAGCTGTTAATGCCATATGAAACCACTTCTGAAAGGAGAGAAAGATCGAGAGATTTATGACTTACACAGTGCACTCAAAACAGTAGTTGATTTAACCCACTTGCATAACATCTGTTACGGAGCTGATGAAAGAAATTCTATTAAGACTGTATTCTAAAGGAAGTCAGAATTTTTTTAACACAAGAGCATGATGTACCTTCCCCTTCCTCTGATATCATAGTTTCATAGTTTGTAGGGTCAAAAGGGACCTGAGCAGATCATCAAGTCCGAACCCCTGCCATGGCAGGAAAGAGTACTGGGGTCAAACGACCCCAGCAAGGTGTTCATTAGACTGTCAATACAGTCTAAACAACAGGATTATAATTCATAGATTCATATAAGTAGGGTCGGAAGAGATCTTGTAGATCATCAAGTCCGACCCCCTGCCC
>NW_005843844.1:35781-37745 GCF_000455745.1 Alligator sinensis | reverse complement strand
CGTGGCCTGGAGATAAGGGCAGTGTGAGGCAAAGGCTGCACTTGTCCTATAGCCAGTGATATTACGTGATATTACATGAGCGCACAGCAATAAGAGGAGACTTCTTTCCTGCTGTGCCCCCACTTGGCACCTTCTCCACCCACCACTGCCTGAGGGCCCCACTGGGGAACCTGCTTCCCCCTTGCTACCACTGGGCTGGAGCAAGAGGGCAGTGTGCGCTGCTGGTTTGGGAGAGGCTGACATCTCTGCTGCTCACCTATAACCGTGCACCTACCCTGTTCAGCTCTGCTCCAGCCCCAACAATGCAGAGACTAATCACATAGTTACAATGAGGAAGCTGGGTCTTTCTTGCAGCTTGCACCCCATCCTCCAATACATTTCATCATGAGTTTGTTACCAGAATGGCCAGAGATCTCTGCTAGACATCCGTTTTGATGGATAGCAGGGCAGGTGATGTTGTGTAAACACTTCCAGTATTTTTCTTACATTGATTCAGCAGTTCTATGTTCTTCCTTCTCATCAGGATGTGATTTAATCATCTCCAAGTCAGACATGCACTACTGGATACTGAGGATACATGTACCTCACTGCCCATAAATGCATCCCGCTGCCATTGGGTTCTGTCCCAAACACCAGGCCTTTGTTTTAAATGAAGCACATCCCCATGCAATCTTGTTTTGTTCCAAGCATAAAGTGGCTTGTTCTACTCACCCTGTTCTGTTTGTCCTGGTCTCCAAAGTTACTGGGGTGCTACAGCAATTAACCCCTTCCCAGTCATGCAAACAAGGCCTGAGCCCCTGGTGAAGCCAACAGTTTTCCCCTGATGGGGCTGAAAGCAATTCTTATTCGATGTGTCCACGTCCACATTGTCTCAGAGATCAATGAGACAAGAGCAGGTCACCCTGAAGGCAGAGATTAGCTGTTCCTCACCCACAAGGATCTTTATAAAGAGCAGATACCGAAGAGGATCCTCCATGGAGCTGGTTATTTTCCTCCCAGGGGCCTGAAATCTCCTCACCATGCTCTGGGCTCCCTTTGTGGTGCTGCTGGGCACCTGGTGCACAGGTGAATGAGGGAGACCTTTATAAATATGCATTGAAGTGGCAGATAAAGCCAATGCTCACTGAAATGATACAGTAAAGTTTGTGTATTTTGCAATAAAGTCCACTGTGCTGACCAGGACTCTTTTAAAGAAAAAAAATCCTCCTTTCTTCCCAAGAACTGACCAAAAAGAAGGGGCTCCCAGTGGTGGGGGTGCTATGGGTCTGCAGAGAAGCCAGGGACTGAGAGGAGCCAGAGACTTGTCCTTGTGAGGCCACGCTAGCACTGGCTGCAAGGGGTCCTCTGAGGCTGCTTCTTTGGGGAATCCCATGGGAGAGCTTTAGCCAATTCCTCTGAAAAGGGGCTGGGGACCCCACATGAGATGGCAGTGCATGCGGCTCCCTGGACACTCCCACGCCCAAACTCCCAATGACAACCAGGCTCCTCGCCCGCTTTCCTTGGAGCTTCCCTGATTTGAATGTGAGTGAAGTGTACTCCGTCCAGGTTTGCGGATGACACAAAACTGTGGGGAGAAGTGAACACACCGGAGGGCAGGGAACAACTACAAGCGGACCTGGACAGGTTGGACATATGGGCAGAAAACAACAGAATGCCGTTCAACAAGGAGAAATATAAAGTGCTGCACCTAGGGAGGAAAAATGTCCAGCATACCTACAGCCTAGGGAATGACCTGCTTGGTGGCACGGAAGCAGAAAGGGATCTTGGAGTCCTAGTGGACTCCAAGATGAACATGAGTCGGCAGTGTGACGAAGTCATCAGAAAAGATAATGGCACTTTATCGTGCATCAGCAGATGCATGACGAATAGATCCAAAGAGGTGATACTTCCCCTCTATCGGGCGCTGGTCAGACCGCAGTTGGAGTACTGCGTGCAATTCTGGGCGCCGCACTTCAAGAGGGATG
>NW_005843844.1:33263-35368 GCF_000455745.1 Alligator sinensis | reverse complement strand
TGGCCGGGGTGCACTGTCCCTGCAGTGGCAGCAGGAAGGGGCCCTGCCCACACCAATGGCACAGAGTACAGCTTCCTTGCAACATGCTGTGACAGCCTGTCTCCAAGAGAGGGGTAGTCCCGGGTAGAGCAAGCTACCACATCCCAACCTCTCAACTAAACACAGAGGGTAAAGAACCAAACGGCAGGATTGGAAGGGACCATGAGCATCATCCTATTCAACCCCATGCACGTGCAGAGCACTACAACTCCTCAACAACTCCCTGTCCGGTGCTTATCTATCCTCTTCTGGAACATCTCCAGTGATGTTGCCACTCTCTGCTTTCATTCTCTGGGCATCATTAAGTCTGTGAGTGGCACAAATATATATTGCTACCCAAGAGGCAATCATTGCTTTTTCTCACTACCCAGGGGCATTCTGGCATGCATGAAAGGGGCTTGAAGGCCTTCATGGCTACTCTGTCCTGGGGCCCAGAGTGCTACCTAAGTGCTATCTTCATGAACAAGAAACTCATTACCAGTGAAATTAGGATGGTTCCTTCTGCACCTTCCCCAATGGCCTGAACCCATGACCCTGTAGCAAACCCAGACAGCCTGTTGTGTGCATGGGGATCAGAGCAGTCACCTGGCAATCATCCTAGCACATGCCTCCCACAGAGCAGCTCCCCCGCCTGCGGGCCCAACCTGGCACAACTTTCTTTCCCCAAAGCACAGTCCCCGCACTCTGCCTCCTTTCCCTGCCTCAGCCTTGCTTTCCAGTTCCTATGCGGAGTGACCGCATTACACTTTGCTTGTGCCCAAAAAGCACTGAGCTGAGTTTGCTCAGCATGTAGAAGACCCATAGACCTGCAGCCATAGCTGGGTTATGTGAAGCCAAAACAGGAAGCCATAGGATTGCTCCAGACAACTCCAAAAAAGCCCTCAGTGTGGCAACAGGCAGCAAACCCCACCTCTTGGTATCACTGGCACCAAGGAGGAAGAAACCTTCTTGTGCTACAGGAGGCAGACCTAGCCTAATATCAGGGACCAGTCAGAGGAGAACAGATTAGCAGGAAGGAGGAGTTTTATCGTTCCTCTACTGGGGGGTGGGGACGGGGCGGCGAGAGGGAGATCATTATAAGGGGCAGATACTGCGGGGCATCGTCAGAAAAAAGAACCAGATATCTCCTCACCATGCTCTGGGCTCCCCTCCTTGTCGTGCTGCTGGGGGTGTGGTGCACAGGTGAGAACAGAGGAAGGGTTAAGCATGCTTTCAACTTACTGCTAAAGCCAATGCCCACGCTGTTTCCAGGCATGAGAGACACATAAGCAGGCTGTAACAGGTTTCTACCATGTTTTCCAGGTTCCAGCTCCCAGTCTGTGGTGACGCAGCCGCCCGCAGAGTCAGTGTCCCCGGGAAACACTGTGAAACTCTCCTGCACCATGAGCAGTGGGACCAGCATCAGTGGCTACTATGTGAACTGGTTTACGTTTTGTCTTGGGGAGAGCAGGGGCGGGAGCTGCAGTTGGGCCCATGTTGCCTGTTGGGGCTGGCAACTCAGCAGGCTCTGCTAGGGCAGCAAGAGGTGCGTACCTGTTTCTCAGTTCTGGTGGGGGAGGGTCACAAAAAGGGGTGTGCGTTCACAAGGCGCACGAGATCTCCCAGAGCACTGGGGAGATGCTTGCTCTGGATAGCCAGCCTTTCTCCCTGGTTGAGTGACCAGGGTTCAGGCGGTTCATAGCACTTCTGGTCCAATTTTACAAAGTGCCCGCATGCACCGTCTTTAGCAGGGTGGTGGTGCCCTCCCTGTATCAGGCATGCAGGGAGTACTTGAGGGAGGAGCTGCGCAAGGCAGGGCCGCAGGAGGCCTTGCATTTCACCTCCGAGTTCTGGAGCAGCCAGGGTGGTGATCACACCTACTGCTCCCTCACGGGGCACTGGTGCACTCAGTTAGGCCTTTCGTTGGCTCTACTGCAAGGCAAGGTACTAGGTGAGTCCCACACGGCAAGGGAGATAATGGGGGCCATGAACCGCATGGTGCAGGGGTGGCTCGTTGGGCAGGCTGAGCTAACCCGCGGGTTCATGGTTACCGACAATGGGGCCAATATGGCGAAGGCTGTCCGTGA
>NW_005843844.1:31700-33153 GCF_000455745.1 Alligator sinensis | reverse complement strand
GGAAACACTGTGAAACTCTCCTGCACCATGAGCAGTGGGACCAGCATCAGTGGCTACAGAGTGTACTGGTTTCAGCAGAAACCTGGGACCCCCCCTCGGCAACTGCTGTATTACAAGTCGGATTCTGACAAGCACCAGGGCTCCGGGGTCCCCGCTCGCTTCTCTGGCTCCAAAGACACATCCAGTAACACCGGCTACCTGACCATCGCCGGGGTCCTTGCGGAGGATCAGGCTGACTATTACTGCGCTGTGTGGCACAGTGATGCTTGTCACAGTGATCTAGTCAGAGGGAAAGTGAGACAAAAACCTCCTCTGCTCTGCCCAGCCGGGGCTTTGTGAGGAACTGGAAAACTGGAATCTGCTCCATACCCCGAACTCCAGCACATGGTTCATTGCAGGGGACTGAAGCCCTGTGGAGTGGCTTAAGATGAGATGGGGTCCCAAAGTGGCCAGCCCACTACCCAGGGCCCAAGCCCCAGCATATCTTCAACCCTTATACTTGTGAAGAGGCCTGTGAGGGAAAGCCAGCCTGGAACAAGAACTCTGGGAGGCGTCAACTTCCCAATGCCTCTGAAATATTGACCTACTGCTCTGCTGGCCCCTGTACCCGCTGGACCCCCGGGAAGATGGGGGTGTGTCATCGCCCAGCAACATCTGGACTGACTTAGGCCTGCGCAAATAGGCAACTATTCAAATTTGGATTCAGCCGATTCGATTTGGAGATTCGAATTGCTTTTCCAAATCAATTTGGAAAAGATTTGGAGCCGATTTGGAGAGATTCAGATATTCGGAGATTCGGCCAAAGATATAACATGCAGGGCTGGTAGTTCTCTCAAGTTCATCGGTTCAGGGATTTCTGGGAAACTGCACCTCAAATTCGTGAGAGCAAAAATCATGTCACGTGTGTGTGTTAGGCCACAGCAGGGTAAAAGCTGCAGGGTTGGTAGCCCTTGCTGAGGCTACAAAGCCTGCCAAGTTTCTAGGAGATTGGTTTCAAGGAGAGTGGTTTCTGGGAAACTGCACCTGAAGCTGCTGACAAGCAGAACTCATGACATGGGTGACACTGCGTGTGTTCAGGCACAGGGGCATGAAAACTGCAGAGCTGGTAGCCCCTGCTGAGGCCACAAAGCCTGCCAGCTGTCAAGGAGGTAGGTGCACAGGGGTCTGGGTTCTGGGGCCCTGCACCTCTGGCCACAGGCAGGCAAAACCCGTGACATGGGTGCTTGTGGGACTGTGTGTGTGTTCAGGTGAGCCCTTCCTGCTGCTGGGGCCTCTGCACAACACGGCAGTGTGCCCCCATGAGGCCTTGTCCCCCACAAAATCATGGACTCAATCTACTCAGTGGAGTTCTGGCACGCTGCGACCGGCCGGACACCTGACACCCCAGGGACCGCTGCACTTTGACTTGTGCTGCTACGTCCCACTTTCCGCACTGCCCCCCATCCCCGCACGT
>NW_005843844.1:29720-31637 GCF_000455745.1 Alligator sinensis | reverse complement strand
TTGCGGGCCAGGCCAGCCTCTGGCTTCTTTACTGTTCCTTCCATCCAGGACCAACTGCAGGTACTTCGTCAGCCTGACAAAGGGGTTTTCAACCCTAAAGCTGGCATCCTGGGCAGCTAAGCTGAGCTCACCGGGAGCCTCACAACTACACTGCAACCAGCAAGCGTCAGGCCTATAAAAGGCGTGACAGGTCTGGGCGTTCACCAGCCAGGACTTTGTGTGTGTGTGCGTTAACTGGAGGTCATGGTCTCTAATCCTTGCCTTTCACCAGGGGATCTTTGGTCCAACTGGCCCGCAACGCAGGCAAGAAAGCCAGTCAATGAGAATGGAATTGGAGCTGTCAGGGTGAGAGAGACAAGCTGAGGTGGGGGGTAGCATGGGAAAGTGGATCCCCCTCTTCCACATCCCCTCGCCACTGCACGTTATCCTCCCTGACTTTGTTCACCAGCACCTGCGTCCAGTGATCATGGGTTTTGGGGCTGCCAGTGCACATGTTCCCCTTCACCCTCGGGAGTCCATGATTTTCTGTACCTACTACCTAGGAGGCTGATGAAGTACGGTTCATAGGCCCAGCTCTGCAAAGTGGTTTGTACTTTCAAACAAGCACCTAACCTCATCACCAGAACTGAAGCCAACTTCAGTTTTCACCCCGCTGTGTTGTAACGCCGAGATGTGACATGAGTTTTGCTTTCAAGAATTTGGGGTGCTGTTCCCCCCAAATCCCAGCACCGATCTTCTTGAAACTTGGCAGGCTTCATCCTCTCTGCAGAGTTTACCACCCCTCAAAACTTTATTATCTCCCCATTATACACTATGGCCAGATCTCCAATGCGACTCCGAAGCTCTTTGGAAGCTCCGAACTGCTTCGGGAAGCCTAACGAGGCAGCGCTTCGACCCGGATGTGCTGCTTCAGACCCCGAAGTGTCTGAAGCTTCTCTGGATGCAGAGCTCTGTCCGAAGCCTCGCACAGCTCTACAACATATATATGTATAAAACTCTTTAAGAAATATATCATTACGGATATAGATACAAATATACATATAACGGTCTCTAAACTGGAGGAGGTTGGCCCTAGGGAGGACATTCGGGTAAGTGCCCGTGCCTCAGGCCCAGAGGAAAGACCGTGCTGGGCTTTCATTTACACCGGAGACCCCGCCCTGAAGTCCGCCGAACCTGCAAAGCGCAGTCTTCAATCAGGTCCAGGAGCTGCTCGCATCCTCGCACCTCAGAGCAGGGGCAGGGCAAACCCCTCCCAGCTCTTACCTGATTGTTGGAAATTTTCCACCAACCTGAAGTGTCCTTCTCCAAGCCGTGCCTGCAGAGAGCCCGCCACATGAGGAACAGCATGAACTGCAGAAATGAGTGCACAGCGGGGAACGGGCCCCATCATCCCTGCACGGGTGACACTGAGCACTAGGAGCCGGCCGTGCACAGGTCCCTGACGCTGCTCACGTGGTGGGAGCCTCGGGGGAGCAAGCAGCTCCTGGGACAGGGACCCTGTGGGCCATGGGGCTTCTTGCACCCTAACCGTTGCTAGACAGGCAGCGAGTAGCTGTCTGCGCTGGTGTTGGCTCCTACGGGGCCCTCCCATCTTTTCTCTGCCCCTGCATCTCCAGAGTGGGGCCCAAGCACATAGGGGAGGGCGAGGAAGAAGTGCTGTCGCTCTCTCCCCTGCCCTTGCCGAGGTCCCGCTCCACAGCCCCTGCTCTGCCCACCTCCTTGCGAGCGCACTGTGCTCTGCCCCAGGGACCCCGCATGAGGTGGCCATTCAGGGGGGTCCCTGACACTCCCAGGCCCAGACCCCCATGGCCAGCAGTCTCCTCGCCCTCCATCCCTAGAGCTTCTGATCTCAAAGAGCAGAGGAATGGTTACAAGCTGCACCCCCCGCCGCCCCGTACCCCCTTAGCGGCACCTTTG